>NW_026732348.1:142500-351765 GCF_028476545.2 Physella acuta
CTTTAGATGGGGTTTTATTGCATGAGCTTGTACTCTTTCAGACATTTTTTTTTCATGGGAAGTGGGGGGGGGACTTTTAAAATGTCCATGGACTGGTTAAAGTATAAATTCGCAATATATATATATATATATATATATATATATATATATATATATATATATATATATATATATATATATATATATATATATATATATATATATATATATATGTATATATATATATATATATCGTAAGGAGGAACTGTGGACGTGCTCCGGGTGAGCTGTATACGTGCTCGGGGGGGGGGGGGAGGGTTGGACGTGCCCCGGGGGAGGTGCCTGAGATCAACTCTGCCTGTACGCACTGATTTGTTTCAGTGGTGTTTGTATGAAGTGCTCACGTTTGTTAACGTAAACACACCCTTACCTCCACATCCCCTCCCCCCCCCCCCCACACACACACACACTTACATCACCCACACACATACACCTAACTTCCACACACCCCCACACATACACACTTCACTTCCTGACACCCTTTCCCACACACATATCTATACTTCCATACCACATTCCCCCCTACACACTACCACTACGTCCACACCGCCTTTCCACACACATCCTTACCACACATACACACACACTACTATCCCACACACCACTACGCCCACACAGCCTTTCCCCCCCCCACACACACACACTCACGCACATCACCTCTTCGGGAAAAGTTCATCTCACATTTTCTCACCGGAGAATATATAAGGAAAAGATTAAATATTTATGGCGTCATGAGTGTATAATAAAAAAAATTAGCAATCTATTTTTTTTTCACGATTGAAATAATGAACGCCGAACCAGATTGCTTATTTGATGCCAGCAATCTCCGTCCATGTGATTGCTCGGAAAGTAATTACACATTTTTAACTAATTTCTTTTTTTTAACTTTGTCTACTTTAAAATATTTTTAACTTACCCTTTTTTTAAAGCATTACGGGTTAAATCCTTGGATAATAATTTTAAAAATTTAACTCATGCATTCCTATATAATTTATGAAAACAACCCCCCCCCCCTTTGTTTCCCCCCTTTAAATCTGTTTTTTATCGATGTATTGAAAATGCAAAGGGACTGGATCTTTTTTTTTTGTTTCATCAATTCAAAAATCAATAAAGTTCAATATCTTTAGCGGTCTGGACGTAAAGCTAAAATTCCTCGGATTTACGTTTCATTCGTCTTGCGCTTTGTATAAAAAAAAATCGTTTCGACAAATATTTTCAGCATTTTTTTTTCCCCGCTTGACGTGTTAGACAAGGGCTTACCTTTTTTTTTGTTCTAAAGTTAATGCGCTGTTGAAATTGCTATGTTTATAAGTAAAGAGAGGTCGAATGATGTTTTTTTTTAGAAAAGTAGACATTTTGCAGTTTTATGTATACGTGTAAAGAGGTCGATGTTTTATGTAGAGATGTTGAGGTTTGTATCTATATATATAATTCTCTTCTGGGAGACGCTAGAAAACAAGCTGTAAGCGCGCCTAGCAGTCCCCTCCCTTCCTCTATACTACTATATAGGCATATCTCTATTATCCCCCCCCATACCCACATGGTCTGGTGAGCTGTGGTTCACGCTATATGTTTACAAGCGTAGAGACGGGTTTAGTGACGGCTATTAGGGGCAGATAATTTAGTTTGAAACTATTTTAAACTTAGGGGAGGTAACTAAGACGAGGCTGCTATCACGAGGAGGGGGGAGGTTGGGGGAAAGGAGGGTTTTAGTTTTTTAAAGCAAATTATCAATTACTGAAAAGTAGAAAAAACAACAAAATAGCGGCGTATGATACGCCGCGTGTCGGCTCGTAAGGTTATATAGTATGAAAGTTTGTGAATGAAAGCTGAAGATTCTGGTATGCAACGATATCTGTCTTGTCAACATTTACGGCTTAACGGCTTAACCTCACTATTTTATGCAGCTGCTTTCTCCAAAACCAAACTCCTGTTGGCATAAAAGGTTATGTAGTTTCTTCTTCTTTCTTCTTTTTCGTTCTTAATTTTTTTTTTTTATGTTAGAAAGGAATTCCCTCCAACACAATTGAGTATTACGGCTCAACTTGTTATGCGCCATTGAGGCCATTGACTCCGATTTCAGCCTGCTTTACTTTTTGGATTTGCTTCCATAGCCTTTGTCCAACCAAGAACAAACTACAAATCAGCAGTTGTTTGCTTTTAGAGTTGTCTCTCCTAGAATAGTTGCTGTCCCCAGCTATCGAGCCTCCTCTGCCCAGGGATTAAAACTCAATAGTTTTCTAGCTAGATAGGTTATGAATGTAAGCTTGAGATTCTGGTATGCAACGATATCTCTTTTATTAACATTTGAGCTCAACCCCCATTATAATTATTTTATGGGCTGCTTTCTCCAAACCTAATTCATGTCACCATCATTGTATTTGCCCGTTCGTGCTCAAGATTGAAACATGGGGCAGATGAAGTAGAATTCACCTGTTTCAGAGACCTCGGCATATGAAGTGATAGTATGGTCAACACTGTGCCCAACCGCCTTTATTTTACCTAACGTGAGTTGGGTGCCTATCAGGGCAGTGTGGACTTAGATATTCTCCTCCTATTAAGAACAATTACCACTTTAAAAATAGGTAAGAAATTATCCCCAAGAAAATGAGAGTAATCTATCAAAAACTAATGAAATTACCTTCTTTGAAAATGAGCCGACCGACACTGAGTCAGTCTTCTAATAAAATACTTAAAAAAAACTTTTTAAAAAACCACGTTTTTCTTGTGGACTAAAAGGTAGAAAATAAAATTTTCTTTTGTGCTTCCTCGAGCTGTGCAGGTTCTTGTGATGACTGACAAAAAACGTGGGTACGTTCACCATCAAATTTCCCGACCCATCTGCCCGACCTACGTTTTTTGTCAGTCATCACAAGAACCTGCACAGCTCGAGGAAGCACAAAAGAAAATTTTATTTTCTACCTTTTAGTCCACAAGAAAAACGTGGTTTTTTAAAAAGTTTTTTTAAGTATTTTATTTTCTTCTTTTTAGTCCGTTGCTACACATGAAAAACGTGGTTTTTAAAAAAGTGTTTATAAATACACGGACTAAAAACTTGAGCGACCAGGATTCGAACCTGGGTTGTCGCGGCCACAACGCGAAGTACTAACCACTATACGATCACGGCCAGCGCGCTCACATCGATTGGGGGCCGAAGTAACTGGGTCAATAGGCCTCCAGTCTTGTCGGTATCTTTAGAAATCATGTCCTCAATTTTATGGTCCTTGGGGCGTAATTAAATTAAGCTAATTACGGTCACTAATTGCTAGTTTTTATGATTGCATCTGAAATTGTTAGGCGAAAGTAGCATGCATGCCAAATTTCAGGTCTATAGAGCAATCAGAAGTGGGCTAATTTTCGATGTCAATTTTAACAACAAACATCCAAACAAACAAACAAACGCGAAGCTGAGTTAAGAAAAACGTGTTAAAAGAGAAGTTAAGCCGAATTTTTTTAACGGTGTGGCGTTGTGTCTGTTATGAGCCGTTCTTTCTTTATAAATAAGCCGCTTTGTCCTTAAATAAATCAGCTGTTCTTCCCTTAATAAATGAGCTGTTCTTCAAAAATTACTAAATTAATCAGCCGTACTCCCCTAAATAAATGCGCCATTTTCCACTAAATAAATGCATCGTATTCCACTAAATAAATTCGTCGTATTCCACTAAATAAATGCGACGTACTCCCCTAAAAAAATGCGCCGTACTCCCGCTAAATAAATGAACCGTACTCACCTAAATAAATGCGCCATCCTCCCCCTAAATAAATGCGCCGTACTTCCCTAAATAAATGCGCCGTACTCCCCTAAATAAATGCGCCGTACTCCCCTAAATAAATGCGCCGTATTTCCCTAAATAAATGCGCTGTACTCCCCTAAATAAATGCGCCGTACTCCCCTAAATAAATGCGCCGCACTCCCCTAAATAAATGAGCCGTATTTCCCTAAATAAATGCGCCGTACTCCCCTAAATAAATGCGCCGTACTCCCCTAAATAAATGCGCCGTATTTCCCTAAATAAATGCGCCGTACTCCCCTAAATAAATGCGCCGTACTCCCCTAAATAAATGCGACGTACTCCCCTAAATAAATGCGCCATACTCCCCCTAAATAAATGCGACGTACTCCCCTAAATAAATGCGACGTACTCCCCTAAATAAATGCGACGTACTCCCCTAAATAAATGCGCCGTATTTCCCTAAATAAATGCGCTGTACTCCCCTAAATAAATGCGCTGTACTCCCCTAAATAATTGCGCCAACAAAGTGCACTCCCTGTTGACGCCCCCAATCTAACGAGACCAGATTTTTTTGGTCACCTCAATCTTTGACGTCACGGCCCCCCGCGTGAGAAATTGCCCGGACATCGATTTGGGAGCACCCTGTGTCACCCGACCCGACCTTCTCGGAGAGACGCCTTGACTGATGAGATGACACACTGCACTGTTGTCGGTGTGTGGGGGGGGGGAGTTGATTCCCCACCCACCTTAAAGTGCTGGGAGTCAATACGCTATAGATTTGGTGCTTTAGTACTCTATGATAAAGTGTATCTAGATACGTCATGTTGGGTATCCGATGAAGTAGCGACCCATCATTATATGGGTATCTGATAGTAGCGGTCTATCATTGTAGCAGATAAATGTTTTAATGAGTCTCTTGACAGCTGGTTAAAAGACGATTTTTTGAAGACTTAAATCTGGCTGACAAATCCTTCTTAAATGTATGTGTGTGGTGAATATTTTTACTTGACTGATGAATACTTTTATTTGGTTGGTGAATACTTTTATTTATCTGATGATTACTTTCATTTGGTTGATGAATACTTTTATTTGGTTGATGAATACTTTTATTTGGTTGATGAATACTTTTACTTGGTTGATGAATACTTTTATTTATCTGATGATTACTTTTATTTGGAAGATGAATACCTTTATTTGGCTGATGAATATTTCATTTCGGTTGATGAATACTTCCATTTGTTTGATAAATACTTTTATTTGAGTGATGAATAATAATAATAATAATAGTGTTGGAAGGGATCCCCTTCTACACAATTAGGCATACGTGTCAACTGGTTATGCGCCGTTGAGGCCTTGGAATAGCTTCCATAGCCTTTGTTCAACCAAGAACAAACTACAAGGCAGCAGTTTGATTTTGGAGTTATCTCTCCTAGAAGAGTGGCTGTCCCCAGCTAACGAGCCTCATCTGACCGAGGGTTCGAACTCGAGACTTTTCGGTTTAGCATCTTAACCACTAATTTTCAAGTTGCTTTTTTTTTTTCGCCAATATTTTACTACATTGTAGATGTGTATAATTTTTCTTGTTTTTTTTCTACAGATGAAGGAAACAACTAGTGAGGAGGGTACGGGCAGGGGACAGTCTGTGTGTGGGGGTCATGAGAGGGCGTTGTCTATACAAGATACTGTGCAGTCCCTGGACCTACGGGAAGAAAGTAAGTCTGGACGGAAGAAAAAATACGTGCAGTAGAAAGTAAGATTCACCGGAAGAAATTGGGTTTGACCGGAAGAAAGTAAGTTCGGCCGGTAGAAAGCATGTTTATCCGGAAGAATTTTTGTTCATTCGGATGAAACGTACACATAAACATTATAAAAGCTAACACCCCCCCCCCCCCACACACACACACACACACCACCACCACCACCCTAGACCCGTCGATGCCTTGAGAATACTAGGCTAAACTCACATTTTATTTTATCGAATGTCTCGCTGTCGATTGGTAGATTTATCCGGAAACATACATACATACATGCATACATACATTCAACATAACACAACATGCATAAATACATACCTACATACATACCTACATACATACATACATACATACATACATACATACATACATACATACATACATACATACATACATACATACATACATACATACATACATACATGCATACATACATACATACATGCATACATAGACAGACAGACAGACAGATAGACAGATAGATAGATAGATAGATATAGAGAGAGAGAGATAGATAGATAGATAGATAGATAGATAGATAGATAGATAGATAGATAGATAGATAGATAGATAGATAGATAGATAGATAGATAGATAGATAGATAGATAGATAGATAGATAGATAGATAGATAGATAGATAGATAGATAGATAGATAGATAGATAGATAGATAGATAGATAGATAGATAGATAGATAGATAGATAGATAGATAGATAGATAGATAGATAGATAGATAGATAGATAGATAGATAGATAGATAGATAGATTAGATAGATAGATAGACAGATAGACAGACAGACAGACAGACAGATAGCTTCCCTCCTCTACCCCCTGAGATCACGGCACGGATGACGTCATCACGAGTTTATGTAAATGACGAATGTACATTTGTCGACGTGGGCGCAGACGACAAGATAAACACAGCGCGCGGCAACCTTGGCCTTGACCCCCTTGCTGACCCCACTCCTGCTGATCGTTTCCTTGAATTTCCCCACCCTCCCTTGGGTTATTTTTTGTATTTAGACCGTATGCAAATGTGGGTAATGCTTCCGGGTTAAGCTCAGGGACCCCCGCCATTTTTCTACCAGAAAAACGTTTCTATTTTAACACAAACTGTGTTTATATCCTCGACGGCAACTGACGGATCGTAGTGCATTTGCCGGGGTGTTGAATATTTTAAGCTCACACTTTTCCGAGGGTACAATTTTAATAGAAACAGTAGCGAGGGGGGGGGGGGGGCGGGGGGACAATATGTCCCCGGGCGCCGACCTTAGGGGGCGCCAAAATGGGTTGTAAATATAAATTGAAAGGTTGAGGGGGGTGCAAATCGAAAGTTTGAGGGGGGGGTGCAAATGGAAATCTCGAGGGGGGGTGCAAATGGAAATCTCGAGGGGGGGTGCAAATGGAAATCTCGAGGGGGGGTGCAAATCGAAAAGTTTGTCCCCTGTCGCCGGGAAGGGTCGCTACGCCTCTGAATAGAAATTCAGCGAGGTTGTTTTTTTTTTTTAACTAATGTGTCGCTGTTTCGTTATTTTTGCTCCCGGTATCATTATAATTCCTGTGGATCCCTTTCCCAGCCAGTGATTCTTCCAGACCTTTTGAGATTTTCGGAGGAGGGAGAGAGAGATACTAAAATTTCCAGGGGGCGGACTAAAAATTCCGGGGGAGGGCACAGTTAAAAGTATATATTTTCTATATAAATTCCATTTTGTTCGGGGTGGGGGGGGAGCAGTTGACTCTTTTTCGGGGGAGAAGGGGAGGGGGGGGGGGGAGAAATAATTGAAAGAAACACTGTTCCGAGCACCACAGGGACGCAACATTTCCATGTTACTTAGTGTTGGGCTATAATCACCCAAGCTCGGTCCGTAAAATTCCAACTGATTGTGCTACACTGACAAGTTTATTTCGGCCTACCTACTTTCCTCTTTTCCTTAGGGTTTTCCAATGTAATGTTTGTCCGTGGAAGTTTTTTTGTTGGTTTGCGTAAGGTGTGTCCAATTTATACTCAATAGGTTTGTTTGGTGTGTGTGTTTTTTTTTTGTTTTGGTTTTTTTGGAATAGTTCGTGTGCTAATTTGGTTTCCGGTGTGCGTGGCAATTTCGTAGATGACATTTGTTTGTTGGTATTTATTTGTTGTTGTTGTTTTATTGTTTGTTTGTTTTTAATAGGGCTTGTAAGTAGGTCACCACACAGTTCTACGGCTCAATAAAACCTGCATGAGCCGTAGAGCTGGTTGGTGACCTACTTACCAGCCCTATTATTATTTTATTTTTTTCCGAATAGTAATTTTGCTTAGCCTTTGGTAGATTTGTTGGCTCGCATAGATCCCGAAGGCTTTCGCTTACACATCATAATCTCTACTAGAAATACATCTTCGTTCCCAAGCACTTGTTAGTACAATGCGTTTACTGCTTTTTGTTTTACGGGGTAAGGTTGCTAGCACTACACCCAATCTTCTTCGCTCTACATCCGGGCTTTAGACAAACAAGATGGCCCCCGAAGGTTGATCAATGCGAAGATGAATCGCCCTTGAGTTCTATTTCTAAACCTGGTGTCTTGAGTATATTTCAAATACTAGTATAATTTTAGCTGTCATTTTTGTAATTTCCGCAATAAAGACTAGTTTACAATACAGCCATAGTTTCGGTTAGGAACCGGAAATTCGACCAGTAGATTATAGTCTCTAAAGTTTCCGTCCCCAGAGCAAGGTCGAGGTAGTCGAAATGGCGGTCAGAGAATCAGAATGGTGCTACATGTTAGCTATGGGGGGGGGGGGGTCACTAGGTCACGCCGTGGAATTGTCAAAAAGTGATCTGTCACGTTAAATTATTGAGTAAGTGAGTAGAGAAAGTGGGGGGTCGTGTGGGTGGTGCTTGAAATCGAATGTGCAGACTGTGGTCCAGTTGGTGGTCTAGTTGGTGGTCTGGTTGGTGGTCCAGTTGGTGGTCCAATTGTTGGTCTAGTTGGTGGTCTAGTTGTAGGTCTAGTTGGTGGTCCAGATGGTGGTCTAGTTGGTGGTCCAGTTGGTGGATGGTGGAGCTCTCTCTCGCTCTCTCTCTCTCTTTATCTATCTATCTATCTCTCTCTCTCTCTCTCTGCCTCACTTAATATATCTCCCCTTGAGCGAAATGCCACAATAATCTTGAAGTCTTGATATGTTGTATGTTGTGTTCACGAAATACCTAGTACTTTTGATTCTACTGTGGTATGGATGTGGTCAGGTAGTAGAGCGCACAACTTCTACCTTGATAGTCCCGTGTACGGTTCCCGGATACGTGGGAGGACGGGGTCACTAGCTGGGGACAGCAACCCTTCGAGATAACACAGGACTTTACGTTCGATTTAAAGTACTAAAACACATTGTACTGATGATGTTGAAGTACTGAAACACATTGTACTGATGATGTTGATGTACTAAAACACATTGTACTGATGATGTTGAAGTACTGAAACACATTGTACTGATGATGTTGAAGTACTGAAACACATTGCACTGATGATGTTGAAGTACTGAAACACATTGTACTGATGATGTTGAAGTACTGAAACACATTGTACTGATGATGTTGATGTACTGAAACACATTGTACTGATGATGTTGAAGTACTGAAACACATTGTACTGATGATGTTGAAGTACTGAAACACATTGTACTGATGATGTTGAAGTACTGAAACACATTGTACTGATGATGTTGAAGTACTGAAACACATTGCACTGATGATGTTGAAGTACTAAAACACATTGTACTGATGATGTTGATGTACTGAAACACATTGTACTGATGATGTTGATGTACTGAAACACATTGTACTGATGATGTTAAAGTACTAAAACACATTGTACTGATGATGTTGATGTACTGAAACACAATCTACTGATGATGTTGAAGTACTGAAACACAATCTACTGATGATGTTGAAGTACTAAAACACATTGTACTGATGATGTTGATGTACTGAAACACAATCTACTGATGATGTTGAAGTACTGAAACACAATCTACTGATGATGTTGAAGTACTAAAACACATTGTACTGATGATGTTGATGTACTGAAACACAATCTACTGATGATGTTGAAGTACTGAAACACAATCTACTGATGATGTTGAAGTACTAAAACACATTGTACTGATGATGTTGAAGTACTGAAACACAATGCACTGATGATGTTGAAGTACTAAAACACATTGTACTGATGCTGTTGATGTACTGAAACACATTGTACTGATGATGTTGAAGTACTGAAACACATTGTACTGATGATGTTGAAGTACTGAAACACATTGCACTGATGATGTTGAAGTACTGAAACACATTGTACTGATGATGTTGATGTACTGAAACACATTGTACTGATGATGTTGAAGTACTGAAACACATTGTACTGATGATGTTGAAGTACTGAAACACATTGTACTGATGATGTTGAAGTACTGAAACACATTGTACTGATGATGTTGAAGTACTGAAACACATTGTACTGATGATGTTGAAGTACTGAAACACATTGTACTGATGATGTTGAAGTCTGAAACACATTGTACTGATGATGTTTTAGTACCTAAACACATTGTACTGATGATGTTGAAGTACTGAAACACATTGTACTGATGATGTTGAAGTACTGAAACACAATGCACTGATGATGTTGAAGTCTGAAACACATTGTACTGATGATGTTGATGTACTGAAACACATTGTACTGATGATGTTGATGTACTGAAACACATTGTACTGATGATGTTGATGTACTGAAACACATTGTACTGATGATGTTGATGTACTGAAACACATTGTACTGATGATGTTGATGTACTGAAACACATTGTACTGATGATGTTGATGTACTGAAACACATTGTACTGATGATGTTGATTTACTAAAACACATTGTACTGATGATGTTGAAGTACTTAAACACAATGTACTGATGATGTTAAAGTACTACTAAAACACAATGTTCTGATGTTTTAGTACTAAAACACAATGTACTGATGATGTTGATGTACTAAAACACATTGTACTGATGATGTTGATGTACTTAAACACAATGTACTGATGATGTTGAAGTACTTAAACACATTGTACTGATGATGTTGATGTACTTAAACACAATCTACTGATGATGTTAGAGTACTACTAAAACACAATGTTCTGATGTTTTAGTACTAAAACACAATGTACTGATGATGTTGAAGTACTAAAACACAAGGTACTGATGATGTTGAAGTACTAAAACACACTGTACTGATGATGTTGGTGTACTAAAACACAATGTACTGATGATGTTGGTGTACTAAAACACAATCTACTGATGATGTTGATGTACTAAAACACAATGTACTGATGATGTTGATGTACTAAAACACAATGTACTGATGATGTTGATGTACTAAAGCACAATCTACTGATGATGTTGAAGTACTAAAACACTGCACTTATGTTGTACCAAACCAATCCATACATCCTACAAAACACTTGACCCGGGGGTCTGTGGGTCGACCGGCCGGTCCGTCCTTGCCCGTTTGTCTCACTTAAAGATGACAGGCCGGCTAATGAGTTTGTTTTTCTGGCTAATGACTTGTGATGTACCCCCACCCCCACACTTTAGTCCTGTATAATCTCGCGGTCCGCTCTTGTCAAAGTTTGTTCGAAATTGGCCATGTTTGAACTCGGCGGTTTTTTTTTTATAGTTGATGCCGGATATGTTTTGTTTTGTTTGGTTTTTTTTGTGTATTTGTTATATTTTTTTTTTATTTTTTGAGATGGCATGGTATTTCAGTTGGCGAATTATGATCTTTAATTATTTAACAATCTCAGAAAGTATCTTGTTTGAATTTGGCTTTCCCATTAGGTCACTAGTTTTCTCGTTGGTACCGTATTTTTTATGTTGACGATGTCGCTGGATTCCTAAAGTAAATCTGTTTGTTTTTTTTTATTTTTTTATTTATTCATTTTTTGTTGTTTGTTGTTTTTTTTTTTTTTTTTTTTTTTTTTGGTGTTTTTTTTTTTCGAAAACATGTATTTTTTTATACAGATACTTAAAACGAGCCAAATGAATACTTTTTTTTATTAACCCTACTTCATTTTTTTTCGTGGTGAGTTACTGTTTTTATGCGTAAAAAATATTCAAGGTATAACAGTCTTTCCACCATAGAAAAATGATATGTAGTTTTAATCACGTAAACTCTACGGTGACCGGAAAGATGCGCAAGAGAAAACTGCGCACAAAAAAAGTGCGCAAGGGCATTTTTGTATTCTTAAGTCGAGCTTTTATAGACATTAACAAAGAGTGACTACATGTAAATTGTAACATAATAAAACATATTTCAACGGAATATGACAAAATTAAAGTGTAATCGTATAATTAGTTTGTATTTGCGCATATTTTCTGTATACGCAATTTTCCTTTGCGTAGTTTTGCGATTGCGCATTTTTCTGGGAGCCTAACTCTACTTTTCCTGGTGTACGTGATACTTTTAACGTTTAAAGTACTGTGTTGGTACATCATTGCCCATAAAGCATGAGTTTATTTTGCCGCAGCAAATTACTAAAAATTGTTCCAATGTCTTTACCTAAATCAGATAGACGTCCTTTACGAATTGGCATTGGGACGTTCTATAGACTGAAGAAAGGAATCGAACCGGAAATGTTTGGGTTATTAATCGCTCGCTCCAACCCTGGACCACCAAACTCCACTTGATCTTCTAATAACCAAAACATCGGTCCTTTGATATGTTTCTTCTGGTATCCCTTGTAGCAGTCAAAAATCGGCCAGCTGTTCTTAATCTAACCACCCTGTTACAAACATCCAACAAAGCGTTTCAAAATATATTTAATAAACCAAGTACGGCGCCACACTATTCACCAGATATCTCAATGTTGGCGCTGGTGATATTTTCACCGCGTACTATTACACACACTATTTGATTAGCTGTCGGGATATTTTTTCTTCCTGCCAACTCCTAACCCACTTCCCACCTCCGCCCTCCACTTATCCCACCCTCTTAGCTGCCATTCCCCTGTCAGCTATAAATGTGGGAATCTCCTTAGAGAAAGACAGCTCCGTTACACTATTGACCGACTTAGACGTAAAACGTCCCTTTTTTAGTTTCTGATACTGTTGATGCTCCGTTTGTTGTTATTTTGTTGTTTTGGTTTTTTAACCATCTTTCATTTTTATATTTGGGTTCTGGCTCAGAGTTCTAATAGTTCCCACCCCCCCCCCCCTGCTACTTTCCAAATCAAAAAACCTTTATCACAGCCTTACCCCCCCCCCCCCCTTTATACCCCGCCCCCCCCCCCCCCCCCCCACCCTACTCCCTGTGGCTCATATCCAACCGAGAAAACAAGAACCTTTTTTTTTCTTTGTGGGTCTTCCCGAAGCTACTGGGTCTTGTTGTGATTGGCACCTTATCCACGGCCTGCTGCCTCGCCAAGGGCAGATAATAATGGAATAGATGGTGGTAATTTAGTGCTCTTTTGTGGCTAAGGGGCATAACTGACAGCATCTAATGCAATTGAGGGATTTCTGTTTCTATTTATACGCATATAGATTTATTTATTTATATCAGTGTGTTATATATATGGGGCATATATATATATATATATATATATATTTATTTATTTATTTATATTAACATACAACATACATACCATACAAACACATACATACATACACACATATATACACACACATATATATATATATATATATATATATATATATATATATATATATATATATATATATATTACTTAATTTTATATATATATATATATATATATATATATATAACTTAATTTTATATATATATATATATATATATATATATATATATATATATATATATATATATATATATATATATATATATATATATGTATGTATTTATTTATTTTTATTTATATATAGAGAGAGATATATCATCATCATCATCATTCCTTTGTGGCCCCTGTGGAGCAAAGGGCTGCAACCATACATCTCCAGTGGAGAGATATATAGATATAGATATATATAATATAGGGCTCTTAATCTAAACGTTCTATAGTTCCTGCCTAATTAAGTACTACTACTTACAGCGTTTGAACACAACCTTATCGTTATATCTATATATATAATTCTCTTCTTCGAGCCGTTAGAAAACAAGCTGCAAACGCTCTCCCTACCTCCCCACCCCTACATGGTTTTAGTGAGCTGTGTTCACTCTAAATGTTTACAAGCAGAGCCAACGATTTTAAACGTAGGGGGGGGAGGAGGGGGGGAGGGAAGGAAGGGGGGGGGGGTATCTATATATATAATTCTCCTCTTCGAGCCGTTAGAAAACAAGCTGCAAACGCTCTCCCTACCTCCCCACCACTACATGGTTTTAGTGAGCTGTGTTCACTCTAAATGTGTTCACTCTAAATGTTTACAAGCAGAGCCAACGATTTTAAACGTGGGGGGGGGGAGGGAAGGAAGGGGGGGGGGGGGGTTATGGTCCTTAACGAGCTACTTATAGTGTTTTAAAGAAATATTTTCAGTGTCAGCGTTGGTACTGTCGAATTCACAAATTATGAATTATTGAAAATTAGAAACAACTAAATAGCGGCGTATGTTATGCCGCGGGCCGGCTCGTAAGTTTTATTTCAGCAAGAAACTCTACGGCCGGTCACATAACCAACATATTGTGCTGCGAGACACCTAGAGCTTACAACTAACACACTGTTTGATAGGCAGGCTACTACAGAACACGCCCAAACTATTGTTTGCCTTATTTCATACATCCGTAAAAATGTTAAGTCTAAGTACCAGCATGAATTTTTTTTTTCATATATAATTACGAAACCCAAAAACAGTAGAAGTAATCTTATTTCAGTTTTTTTTTTTTTAATATCCGATGTCTAGCCCAATTTTTAAATCTTTTTTTTAAATGATTACGTGTTAGAATCCCTATTAAAAATCTGAAAATTTTATTTTAAAAACTTATTTGATTAGTGTCATTGTGATTTTTTAAAATCTTGTTTCCTGTTATGTTTTTTAAACCCTTCATCACTACTAAGCTCCAATCAACAATCTTAAGCTCCTCACTACACTACAGCAACCCTCAATACCTCCAGTGCCCCCAGCGCCCCTCAATATCACCAGCACCCCTCAATATGTCCAACGCCCCTCAGTACCCCAGCGCCCCTCAATACCCCCAGCACCCCTCAATACCTCCAACGCCCACTCAATACCCCCAGCACCCCTCAATACCTCCAACGCCCACTTAATACCCCATGCGCCCCTCAATACCCCCAGTCCCCTCAATACTCCAAGTCCCCTCAAAACCCCCAGTAACACTCAATACCGCCAACGCCCCCTTAATACATTCAGCGCCCCTCAACACCCACAGCGCCTCTGAATTCACAGGTCGATGTCGGTTTCACCATTCCAATTCACCCACCCTCTTATTCGAGATCCGCCCCTGAAGACCCAACCTTATAAACATGCTTTCTTTAATAAAAGCTTTGGTCTCTCATGAGATCTTTTACACATTTTAGCTTATGATTATAAAGGATTTTTTTCATCCTAGTCTTATCTTCCTAATCTCTCAAGTTGAAGCAGATACACTTATCCCAGGTAAATCATGTGTCAACACTGACACAATAAACTACCTTTGTATTGGTAAGCTCACCTGTCTGCTGTCTTTGATGCTTTGTTTTGTAGGGGGGGGGTCGGTATTTTTTTTTCTTTTTTTCTTTTGTGAACAGCTGGATACGTTAAATGTCGGGGGGGGGGGGGGGGGGGAAAGCCGAGGTAACAAATGCTGTGAGTGTTAGGAGTTGCGGCACATTGGCATGTAGATTTTGTTCGAGAGGGGGGTGAGATGCTTTGTAGTGTCTACAATGTGCTGATTTGTGTTAATCTAAACTTGAAGCGTTGTTGTACTTAGCAACAAGACCACCCATCCTTCTGCTTCGGTGTGTATTTAGTTCGATCTTCAATCTATCAATCAATCGTCTTTGAGATATTTTTTTGGGGGGTCGTTGGGGCACTACAGTAGATTCATGATACAATGCTCTGTATTATTGTTTTATATTCAACAAGTAGACCACCCACTTGTCAGCATCGGTGGATATTTAGTTCCATCTTGTGTTCAACAGGTTACCGTTACCCACCTATCTTATCCATAGTGTATTTTGCTCGATCTGGTATTCATTAAACTTTTTTACTTGACTTCATTTAAGTTAATAAATGAATGTAGAGACAATTTATATATATATATATATATATATATATATATATATATATATATATATATATATATATATATATATATATATATATAAGTATTCGTTTTCTGACAAGGTTTTTGATTGCCGAGGGCATTTTTGAGGACTAGAGCAAATATTTATAGTGTGACTATTTGGCGAAAATGACAAATTTAATTATTAAGTTCTTTCGTGGGATTTTATTTTACCTCCTCCTCCTTCTTCCATACCCCCCTCCCCCCGCATTTTCTGATGCCGTGAACTATTTATATTTTTTTCATTTCTTTTTAACCCCCCCCCCCCTCCCCCTGCCTCCATATAATCTGGAATTCCCAAGATTACCATCACCACCGTATAAGAACCGCTGATCTAACCAGTACCCTAAATGTTTTTAACTTCCTTAAAGTACTTACTAATTGTATTAAAACATTGCTTGACCGGCTATTATTTTCTTACAATCCCAGCTCTAATTCAGTTAGCGGTCCCGTTAATTCAAACGTCCTCTTATTCTAGACACAACCATTTTTAGCGCAATTTCCATTCTGGGGAATTGCGTTTATTAACTCGTCATTTCTGGGAATGGATGGATGAATGTATGGATGTATGAATGAATGTATGGATGAATGTGTGTCCGGGCTTTAAGTCGTATCTCCTCCTCAACGAAGCAATATCGATGACTAGTTCCAAAAGCAATTATGTTAAGCAAGTTACGAGGATGAACATAGGCCATAAAAATTACGGGTTTCTTTCATGGATTTCCCAGAAAAGCCAAAAAACCTCGAAAAAAAGCAGTTTTTGGCCCATATCTCGGCAACCAGACCACTAAGCGACTTGAAACATGTACCAATCGATTCCTGCTATAATTTAGAACAATATTGCCGAAGAAAGTTTTCAAAAATATCCTTTCGTTCGGTCACAAAAAAAATTTTGAATTAATTAAAATTTGGACCGAATTAGTAGGCATTTTTTCCAACCACACCACACGCGTCATCACGTTCAATAGCTGCGCCATCGCGTTCCATGGCTGCGCCATCACGTTCAGTAGGCGCGCAATGGTTTTTAGTCATGTAACTCTATTGTAAATAAAACATGTAAAATACTGAAAAAAATTGATAAAAAAACGTTTTGATAACTAACCAATGGTTTTACTAACCCTGCTCTTGATTTACGCTACGACAGAGCTATTTTTAGATAACATAAGGAAATTGCGCTAAAATTGTCACTAGACTTTTTAATTACCTTGTTTTCCTTTCAACACGTCGTAGTTGATGGGGCATCTTTCTGGGCATCATTTCCTTATCTTTCTTTTTCATATTTCGCGTTTTTTTTTCTCTACCTCTTTTTTCCCTCCTTTTTCCCCTCCTCTTTTTGCCCTCCTTTTCTCCCCTCTTTTTCTCCTCGTCCCTCCGGCACTCCAGCCTCCCCGTGGTCGTTTAACCTTTTTTTTACCTCCCATTTTCTTTGCGGCCTTATCCTAATTGTTGCTCTTGTTTTTCTTTCTTTATCGTCGTATCATTTTATAATCTCCTAACCTCTGACATTAACCCCATTTTTTTTTATCCTCATAGTGTTCGTCTTTTTGTTTTTAAGAAATTGTGCCAGTATTTTTTAGTTTGACATAATGGGACCTTCTTAGTTTAACCCTACTAATGGAATATTATTTGTTAAACTTCATGGATCTAGATTCTAAATCTAACTAAACATAATGGAATGAAAATTCTTAGCTAAACCTCGTGTAATAGTATTAGTTAAATTGTAAGCAAGATCCTTAGTCAAATTTAATGCAACATCTTTACCTATTGCACCCACCCACAGCCACATTTATACTGTCAACAAAATATGCGTCTACGCCCCTGGGCCCTCACCCTGTCATCAAGATGTGTACCTACGCCCCTGGGCACCCACCCTATCACCAATATGTGTACCTACGCCCATGGGCACTCACCCTATCACCAAGATGTGTACCTACGCCCCTGGGCCCCCACTCTATCACCAAGCCTAGGGCCCCCACCCTATCACCAAGATATGTACAACGTCACTGGGCCCCCACCCTATCACAAGCCCCAGGGGCCCCACCCTATGACAAGCCCCAGGGTCCCCACCCTATCACCAAGATGTGTACCTACGCCCCTGGGCCCCCACTCTATCACCAAGATGTGTACCTACGCCCCAGGCCCCCACCCTATCACAAGCCTAGGGCCCCCACCCTATCACCAAGATATGTACAACGTCACTGGACCCCACCCTATCACAAGCCCCAGGGCCCCCACCCTATCACAAGCCCCAGGGTCCCCACCCTATCACCAAGATGTGTACCTACGCCCCAGGGCCCCACTCTATCACAAGCCCAGGGCCCCCACCCTATCACCAAGATGTGTACCTACGGCCCAGGGCCCCCACCCTATCACAAGCCCCAGGGCCCCCCACCCTATCACTGCCGTGGCCCCCACCCTATCACCAAGATGTGTACAACGCCCCTAGGCCATCTCAATTAAAAACAGGGAGCCCTTAACAGCGCTCGTGGTTCAGGAAACACCATCCCATTATCCGTCCTTTCCACTGGCCATGTCGAATGTCCAGTTTTCTTTCTCCGCCCCCCCCCCCCCCTATAATTATTTGACCTCATTTAACTGGACTGAACATCTTGTCTTGACTGACCCCCAACCCCCCTCACCCCCCCCCCCCCCCCCACACACACACACGGACGGGACGTGCTAAAAGCAAATTTGGTCTCTTGACAGTGTCAGTTTCTGTTGACCTACTTTCTGGTGCCAAAACCCAAATGCGACGGGAATGAAAATAAATAACAGGGTGTGGGTGATTGTAGGTAATGCTATTGTTGTTTTGTTTGTTGTTGTTGTTTTGTGGGAAAGGGTTCATTTCTTTTAGGGACAAACTGCTTAGCTATTCTCACTACATCTCTCCATTAATTAAATTCCTTAATTAACCGTAAACAATACCCCATGGGCCTGAGTCTGTTGTACGCCCCTGAGTCCACCCAGCTCGAATGGGTACCTGACTCACGTTAGGGAAAGTAAAGGCGGCTGGACATAGTACTGACTACACTATACTTTCATATACCAAGGTCTTTGAAACAGATGAACTCTACTTTATCTGCCCCATGTGTCTTTTGGAAGAGATGTTGATGCATCAAAACATTAACAGGATCTGTAGTACGGCCTCCGTTGATTGTAGTGAGGAATAAAAACCATGAAAAATAAAACAGTAGGCTGTTTTTGACCTAAGTTCTTACTTTTAAGTCAGTATATCAACAAATTTAAAACTTTGTGAAATACATAATTCACTAACTTAAGATATGCATTTTCAAACATTTTCCAAGGTGTATATTCAAGTAATTATTTTTCCTTATACTTACTGATTAAAACCAAAATGAACAGAGTTAGAGTTAAGTTTAAGAAATGGTTGGCTGAAAGGTATTGTGCAAATATAGGGAATGAACCATTGAAATGACCTAAACACAGTTATTGGTAGAAGGGGCTATCGCAAGGATAACATTAGAGTCCTTGATATTATTAATTTAACAAAGTATTTTTTTACTCTCCAAGCATGTGTTTTAAAAAAAATGTGCAAGGATCAAAAAGAAATAAAAATGGTCTCAACAACAAAACTACTCATTAATTAACGATAATTACACCGTAATCTCGTCTCCATCGATCATGTAATCCAATTCACTGCACGCGATGCAAGCTAATTCGCGATGTGTGTTGTTGACAGATCGTTAACTTTTTACCGCTGTGTTGACGATAGACCAATAGTTGCCATGTTTACTTTGTTAATGTAGTACAAGTAATGCTTTTGTTTTTGGTTAACTGATATTTTTTTTTAACATTTAACCTTTTTATCTTACTTCTAAACGGTAAGGCTATTATTTAACCTTTTTTTCCTTACTACTAGCTGGGTGATTTAATTAAAAGGTAGGGCAAAGACATACAAATGTAGAGAAGGAGTGTTGAAATAGTTTTAGGCTGAGGACTGGTTTTATCTGTCCTTTGGCGGAAGAACCGGGTCTGTTTTGAGAGTAATTAGAGAAGTCCACAGATTGGAAGGTCGATGGTGAGAGGGAAGGGTTTCTTTCAGGCTCTGACGGGAATTGTATTGGACTCTGGCCCATGTTAGACTCCGACGCCACATTAGACATACAAGACTAACATACCGCATATATTAGACACACACGTCACGCGTACCGCATACATTAGAAACAAACGAGACACAGCATACAGTACACACACACGACACACATACCGCATACAGTAGACTTTACCCTCACACACTTTATCCTCACACTTTACCCTCACAAACTTTACCCTCACACATTTTACCCTCACACATTTTACCCTCACACAATTTACCCTCACACACTTTACCCTCACAGACTTTACCCTCACACACTTTATCCTCACACTTTACACTCACAAACACTACCCTCACACACTTTATCCTCACACTTTACACTCACAAACACTACCCTCACAAACTTCACCCTCACACACTTTACCCTCCCACACTTTTCCCTCACACACTTTACCCTCACACACTTTACCCTCACACACTTTACCCCCACACTTTACACTCACAAACACTACCCTCACAAACTTTACACTCACACACTTTATCCTCACACTTTACACTCACAAACACTACCCTCACAAACTTCACCCTCACACACTTTACCCTCACACACTTTTCCCTCACACACTTTACCCTCACACACTTTACCCTCACACACTTTACCCTCACCCATTACCCTCACACACTTTACCCTCACACACTTTACCCACACACTTTACACTCACAAACTTTACTTTCACACTTTGCCCTCACACACTTTACCCTCACAACTGCCTCGACCTTGACCTTATTTCCATCACGTGACGGTACCAGACGTCCCTGGCCTGGCATCAAACGCCCCCGTCTTTAGTTCAACTCTTGGAACCTTCTCATCTTCATCGCCAACTGACCCTCCCGGATGTCGTTACCTCGTCGGGGGAAAAAATGAATAACTATTTTTAGCTTCAGATACCTAAGTCGACACCTATATCGTTTTACTTCCGTATTTTTTATATTTAAAAAAAAAAAAAATTTTTTAAAAATTAATCACATTTTGTTTTTTTTTTTAAATATTTTTCCCTTTTTTTCATTTTTTTCTGAAGTTTGAGAGAAAATGTGCTTCTGATAATTTTATTTCGAGAAAAACAAATTTCATTTCTAGTAAGGTGCAACATTTGAGGTCGGGTTTCTCATACAATATGTTATAGCTGAAACAATTTCCAGTAAATTCTAACGAAGAGACAATGGATAGAGTGTCACATCCTTCTAGAATCTTCATACCCGGGTTCCGATGATTAAAGCATTTTAAAAATAAAATACTTAAAAAAAACTTTTTAAAAAAACCACGTTTTTCTTGTGGACTAAAAAGTAGAAAATAAAATTTTCTTTTGTGCTTCCTCGAGCTGTACAGGTTCTTGTGATGACTGACAAAAAACGTGGGTACGTTCACCATCAAATTTCCCGACCCATCTGCCCGACCCACGTTTTTTGTCAGTCATCACAAGAACCTGTACAGCTCGAGGAAGCACAAAAGAAAATTTTATTTTCTACTTTTTAGTCCACAAGAAAAACGTGGTTTTTTAAAAAGTTTTTTTTAAGTATTTTATTTTCTCCTTTTTAGTCCGTTGCTACACATGAAAAACGTGGTTTTTAAAAAAGTGTTTATAAATACACGGACTAAAAACTTGAGCGACCAGGATTCGAACCTGGGTTGTCGCGGCCCACAACGCGAAGTACTAACCACTATACGATCACGGCCAGCGCGCTCACATCGATTGGGGCCGAAGTAACTGGGTCAATAGGCCTCCAGTCTTGTCGGTATCTTTAGAAATCATGTCCTCAATTTTATGGTCCTTGGGGCGTAATTAAATTAAGCTAATTACGGTCACTAATTGCTAGTTTTTATGATTGCATCTGAAATTGTTAGGCGAAAGTAGCATGCATGCCAAATTTCAGGTCTCTAGAGCAATCAGAAGTGGGCTAATTTTCGATGTCAATTTTAACAACAAACATCCAAACAAACAAACAAACGCGAAGCTGAGTTAAGAAAAACGTGTTAAATAAATATTTATTGTCATGTTGAGGTTTAATTATTGGGAAAAAAAATTGTGTCTAAAATTCGAAACAGAAATATTTCGTTTCATACTAATTTTTTAACCCGTAGAAATCAACGGTCTAGATATATTGCACAGTGATGTTTTAAAAATAAATGTTGTGGGGATATAATTTAGTAAAACTTGAAGGTCGAAACACTTATCACCAACAGAAGTAGTTTTTAAAAACTGTGTCATTAATCATTAATTAATTAGTAATTAATGTTATTAGACTCTGACAGTAACACTTTGTCATCTTTATAAATTGAATACATTTTGGCGTTTCTAGTCCTCTTTATTCCTCGTGGAGTATACCCTCGACCATTATCTTTCACTGTATCCGCTCCCCGGATGTGGGGTCTACCGTCTCCCAGGACACCCCTACGTCCTTTAAGCCCCCCCCCCCTCGCCTCAAGGTCTGTCTTGGACGCCCTCCTCTTTACCTCCCCTGGGGGTTCTACTCAAGCTCCTGAAGCTGATTTCGTTGTTGGTCATTAAAAATCTCAAACAATTTTATTCTTCTCTCTTAACTTGAGCTATCTTTTTTTTTTTTAAACTTTCTCGGAATATGCCCTGAGGTGGAAAAAAAAATTGCAGCTATGCAAAAATCAAATCGAGATCGAGATTTTTTTTTTTAAATTTTACAAGTCTCGACGTTTTACACTTCCATTTAACAATCGTGACCGTATGTGTATGTCTATATGCGAACACGATATCTTAAAGTACCACTTCACTTAGGTAGATGGAATTTCATATATGAGTATAAGATCCTATACGTAGGTTTCTCTAAGCTTTAGAACGATTTACGAGAAACAAGAATGTGTGAAACGTCGAGATTTGTCACAATCATTGTTTCTATTTTTATTTCGCACGATTGCAATACTTCTTTTGTACTCCTTTTACTTTTACGAGTAAGTAAAAATAAAAATAAAATATCAGATTATTAAATGCGGACTTTCAAAATTACAACCAAGATACGTGGACTGTTAACGGTAAGGTCTCTTTCTTCCTTCCCCCCCCCCCCCTCCCACCCACCCACCCAGGCAGGCATCACCACTCCTACTAACTGGCTTATTAAGACATCGGTTTGATTACCGTGTATCGGTCGCTTCCGTCCGTCGGTCCTTACCAGGCGTATCTTCCACCCCACTGAACGCAAGGTAAACTCTGTCTCCCCCCCCCCCCCCACGGACAGTTCTAGAACTGTTGATATCTACAATCTGCTGATCCGAATCATACGCATCCATTAGTTCACGGTGAACTGAACTACATTTTTTTGTGTCCCCTCAGGAAGTTAAAAATCAAGTCCAAAAAAAAAAAAAATATCTGTTCCCCCAAACTTTCGAGCAATCCATTTATTAATTTTTTTAAAAAATCTGGCGTTAGACAGACAATCATTATCTGGAGGCGATAGATGTTTGATGCGGCGGACACCAGGGGAATCGACGTGAATGGTGTGGGTTGATCGACGTGCTTGAATGTCTCGGCGTGGCTCACAGCTTGAGGGAGGTGTGGTTGGGAATTTACCGCTAATTAACAATTAGATTAATGGAAGTCTGCAATACGCGAGCACAATAATGGGTTCTTTTGAGCCTTCCTTCCCCCCCCCCCCACCCAGATGTTGAGCTTCCCGATATACACCTGACCTAACCTCACCCCCTCCTTCCCCCCATCTCCTGATATATATTTTTCTTTCTGTCATTTATCCATTTCAGACAGATTTTAAATATAAAAAGTATACACGAAGAATCAATTTTATAATATTATTTTCACTGTTTGCAAACAGCTATAAAAATATGTGTAATGACGTTAATTGAATTAACCGCTAATTGGTGATACGTGGGCATATTTTATTTCAAGCTACATAATTATCTCGCATCCGTTTCTTGGGGTTGCTTCAAGGGTCTCCTGACAAAGAAGGGGGGGGGGGAGATAACTCACACTTACCTTACATGGGTGGGATAAAGATTTGGACTCGGAGTTGGGGGGGGGGGGGGGAGAGGGTGGGGTCGGCCTTGCTTTAGTCCGTGCCTTCTTGGTACTTAAAGGGCTTCTCTTTTTTTTTCTTGAACTTCTTGTACCTTGTTGGTAGTCTTGGAAATATAGTATCGGCAGTGGTGCGTTTGGGTCGCTTGCTTAAATATTCTGGGATTTTATAAATACACATTTATCTGTGGTGACGGGGTGCACTTGAAATTTCCGGGGGGGGGGGGAGGAGGGTTGGCTCCGACTCAATATACCCCAGCAGACACACACTTATATATTCGGTTGATTATGTGAGTTAAGCCAATACATCCCACATACATATATGGTTGATTATATGAGCTTGGCCAATTCACCCACACACACTTACACATATAGTTATTCTTCTGCTTAGTTCTTAATTTCTTGTTGGAAAGGATCCCCTCCACCACAATTAAGTAGTCGTGTCAACTGGTTATGAGCCATATGGACCGTTGACTCCAATTTCAGCCTGCTTTTCTTTTTTGCATTTGCTTCCATAGCCGTTGTCCAACCAAGAACAAAATACAAGGCAACATAGTTGATTATATAGTTGATTATATTAATTTAGCCAACACACATATGGTGATCCCATGAGTTTAGCCAGTACAAACAGACATACTCTCACACACACATATGGCTGATACTGCTATCCTAGCTTTAAAAACATCAAACCACACATATGGCTGATACAGCTATCCTAGCTTTAAAAACATCAAACCAAACATATGGCTGATACAGCTATCCTAGCTTTAAAAACATCAAACCATACATATGGCTGATACAGCTATCCTAGCTTTAAAAACATCAAACCACACTTATGGCTGATACAGCTATCCTAGCTTTAAAAACATCAAACCACACATATGGCTGATACAGCTATCCTAGCTTTAAAAACATCAAACCACACATATGGCTGATACAGCTATCCTAGCTTTAAAAACATCAAACCACACATATGGCTGATACAGCTATCCTAGCTTTAAAAACATCAAACCACACATATGGCTGATACAGCTATCCTAGCTTTAAAAACATCAAACCACACATATGGCTGATACAGCTATCCTAGCTTTAAAATATCAAACCATACATATGGCTGATACAGCTATCCTAGCTTTAAAAACATCAAACCACACATATGGCTGATACAGCTATCCTAGCTTTAAAAACATCAAACCACACATATGGCTGATACAGCTATCCTAGCTTTAAAAACATCAAACCACACATATGGCTGATACAGCTATCCTAGCTTTAAAAACATCAAACCACACATATGGCTGATACAGCTATCCTAGCTTTAAAAACATCAAACCACACATATGGCTGATACAGCTATCCTAGCTTTAAAAACATCAAACCACACATATGGCTGATACAGCTATCCTAGCTTTAAAAACATCAAACCACACATATGGTTGATACAGCTATCCTAGCTTTAAAAACATCAAACCACACATATGGCTGATACAGCTATCCTAGCTTTAAAAACATCAAACCACACATATGGCTGATACAGCTATCCTAGCTTTAAAAACATCAAACCACACATATGGCTGATACAGTTATCCTAGCTTTAAAAACATCAAACCACACATATGGCTGATACAGCTATCCTAGCTTTAAAAACATCAAACCATACATATGGCTGATACAGCTATCCTAGCTTTAAAAACATCAAACCACACATATGGCTGATACAGCTATCCTAGCTTTAAAAACATCAAACCATACATATGGCTGATACAGCTATCCTAGCTTTAAAAACATCAAACCACACATATGGCTGATACAGCTATCCTAGCTTTAAAAACATCAAACCACACATATGGCTGATACAGCTATCCTAGCTTTAAAAACATCAAACCACACATATGGCTGATACAGCTATCCTAGCTTTAAAAACATCAAACCACACATATGGCTGATACAGCTATCCTAGCTTTAAAAACATCAAACCACACATATGGTTGATACAGCTATCCTAGCTTTAAAAACATCAAACCACACATATGGCTGATACAGCTATCCTAGCTTTAAAAACATCAAACCACACATATGGCTGATACAGCTATCCTAGCTTTAAAAACATCAAACCACACATATGGCTGATACAGTTATCCTAGCTTTAAAAACATCAAACCACACATATGGCTGATACAGCTATCCTAGCTTTAAAAACATCAAACCATACATATGGCTGATACAGCTATCCTAGCTTTAAAAACATCAAACCACACATATGGCTGATACAGCTATCCTAGCTTTAAAAACATCAAACCATACATATGGCTGATACAGCTATCCTAGCTTTAAAAACATCAAACCACACATATGGCTGATACAGCTATCCTAGCTTTAAAAACATCAAACCACACATATGGCTGATACAGCTATCCTAGCTTTAAAAACATCAAACCACACATATGGCTGATACAGCTATCCTAGCTTTAAAAACATCAAACCACACATATGGCTGATACAGCTATCCTAGCTTTAAAAACATCAAACCATACATATGGCTGATACAGCTATCCTAGCTTTAAAAACATCAAACCACACATATGGCTGATACAGCTATCCTAGCTTTAAAAACATCAAACCACACATATGGCTGATACAGCTATCCTAGCTTTAAAAACATCAAACCACACATATGGCTGATACAGCTATCCTAGCTTTAAAAACATCAAACCACACATGCTATTCACAATACGGCTTGTAAGTCTCTTTGCTTCTCTTACTTAAAATTTGAAATCTCGTTAGCCAGGGTCAGGTGAATTGTCAAACTATCATTATCAGTTTTTACGGTTTTAAATAACTTAACAATAGCGGGAGTAACTTGTATTTCTTTTTTTACCGATTTAATAAACATTTCACAATTGGTTTGAAAAATACTAGCCGGCTAGTTGGTGACCTACTTACAAGCCCTATTGAACTTGTCCTTTACAGCGCTTTACCCAAAAAAAAAATTATATTTGTATCGAGCCAACAAATGAACCGATGCTTTTGTCATCCTTTCAAATATTGCATTTTTTTGCTAGCTCAGCTATTACCTACATCAAAGAATTGATAGTATACACAGAAAATACAATTTAACCAAATACTTGTAAGAAATTGTACACATCCGATTCATTAATCTCCGAAAAAGGTTATCACAAAACACACAAGGAAACACAAATCTATAAGTACATTCATATAGGTAATCTGCAGAGAATAATATTGGGAATTGTTTTTATTAATTTTATTATTATTAATATTAATATTATTATATATGTTTTGTCCTTCAATGTTTATCGATTACGATACCTGTAGTAACGTTGGCAGGTCGTATAATATCTGCCTGTTATATGATAATATCGATACCTGGACTTTAACTCTAAACCGAAACGGAGTTTAGCCTTTGGAAGTTGCTATAATCTAGAGCCTGTCTTGTGATGATGCTAGATGGTTTACGCAAGGCATGTCCAATCTATCCCCCATTCGCGGTTTTTGTACAAGGTCTTGCCCAGCTTTTCTCAACAGTTGAGTATTCGTAATTTTTTTCTGGCCACCTTTGTTTAATATGCAGCGAAGGCATCCGTTAATGAACGTCTGAAGTTTGTTGTTATCAGTTTCAATTGTACGATTGCTCCTTCGAAATCAAGGCGCAAAATCTGGGCACACTTTAAGGAGAACCAGATTTTGACCATGTTTCAACCCCCCCCCCCAACCTTTCTCCCTCCATACGCCCGAGGGAGAGGCGTCACCTATTCAACGAACACACAAAGTTAGATTTACAACAAACAAAAAACGATACGATAATGTATTGTCCTACTTGTTTTTCAATACGTTCCTCCATCAATACCCGTCTAACAACAATGGAAGAAATAAACCGATTGAATACAACATTGTACGCCGGTGGCTGTGTCTAACTAAACTAATAAAGATGGATTTGAACGCCAGTCTTCTCCGGCCGTCACAGCTTAGTACTTTTGTGGGAAACAATAAAACGTTTTTATCGTCCGGACGGAAATTGTGCGCGACACTCTAATATACGTCTTCTGTAGGGCTGGTAAGTAGGTCACCAACCAGTTCTACGGCTCAATAAAACCTGCATGAGCCATAGAACTGGTTGGTGACCTACTTACCAGCCCTATATAAAAGCCATTTATTCCCCACCTCCAACATAAACATAATTCCTACACATATCCACCATCACGTTTTTTTTGTGTTTTTTTTTTTATTTTAAATATAATATAAATCCTACGTGACATTTCTTTACCCATCCCCAACATAAGCATAATAGGGCTGGTAAGTAGGTCACCAACGAGTTCTTTGGCTCATGCACGTTTTATTGAGCCGTAGAACTGGTTGGTGACCTACCTACCAGCCCTATTCCTACACATATCCACCAACACGTTTTCCGTTGTTTGTTTCTTTGTTGTTGTTTTTTAAATACAATATAAATCTTACGTCACATTTCTTTACCGACCCCTACCCCCACACTAGCGGTGCACTTCATCACATATAATGTTGGTGTATGACAACGATTCGTTTTTCCCTGTATTTGTTGCGATTATTTTGGTGGCGTTAATACATCTGATGTGTAACATTTCTTTCGAGTATATGGTTAATAAATTGTATCGTCTGTGTCTACTATCAATGACTTTTTGTTAGGATGGGGCGATAAAAAAAAAACGTTTTTTAAAAGCATGACGTCGTTCATAGATGAAATGTTTCAATGTTAGGCATATTGTTTGGGTGCTTAACAAATGGAAACCTATGGGTCTAGCGCAGTGGTTCTTAATCTGGGTTCGATCGAACCCTAGGGGTTTGATGAGTTAATCTCAGTGGTTCGGTGAAGGTCAAGATACACACACTACTCGTATGATTCACGATCGGATTTTGTCAACGCGGATGATAGACCAAGGGTTCGGCGAATGCGCATATGAACCTGATACGGTTAGGTACCTCCAAAAAAAAGTTAAGAACCACTGGTCTAGTGGCTGGTAACATGGGTGTGAGAAATGTAGAAACCCACGGGTCTAGCAGCTAGCTCCTTAAGTTGATTCTGTTGAGGTCTTTCTTTCATAAGAGCATTGCTCCATCCGGTTATGACCGTATGACAGCGAGTGTGTGTGTTTGTGTTGAGTGAGTGAGTGTAAGGTAAGTGGGCGTCAACAGACGTCATGAGCTCAAAGCAGACGTCAATTTTTATAGAAACTCGAAACCCAGGCTTCAAGTTCCCGGCTGCGAGACCGAAACTCTTTCTTTCTGCGACGTGTGAGAATGATATGATTGGGGTCTGATGACACGGTTATGTCTATATTAAGTACTTGGGATGGAGATTATAATTGTTTCATGTGAGACGGTTTCTAAAACCCGAACAAAAATGTGTACGTGAAACATAAGAATTTTTTATTATTTTATTTTAGATTATTTTTAATCTCAGGAAATAAATAATTCTTCACGTTTAATTTATTTTTTACAAATCTTTTATTTAACTTGCTTCTCTTGTCTGTTTTTTTTTTGTCTTGCGTCATGGATCGAAACTGGCGAGCGAAATTTCGACCACTTCAACCGACCAATTTCTCTGAAACTTGGCACGTGGGTTAAGACCCGATGACAATGTAATCTGACACAAAATTTGACTTGGATGCTTAATTATTTTCTTTTAAGAATTAATTAAAATTTCTACACAAATTACTATTTACCTCGCTATTATACGCACATTGTTCGTGTTCATTTGCTGCGCAAGTGTTTCAAGCTTTCGCCCAACACAGCAAGGCGGGCTCAGGGGCGTCCTTTGAACTTGATCCCGGAAGGTGAACACGAGACTTTCGGGCTAGGGGTAGTTTACTCTACCGCCAGACTATGTTGTCAATTCGCCTCTACTAGCAACAAAATAAAATTTCACTACGTACTATCGGATTTGTTGCTAGTGCGAATTACCGTTTTATTTTAATTTTATTTTATATTTCGTAGTTTTTGTTTGTTGTTGTTTTTTTTTTTTTGCTAGTTTTTTTTTTATTTTAAGCATCACAATTTTTTAAATAATGTCCCTCCTCCCTCCCTCCCCTCCCACGTTTATTCCCCAGGTATTGCCACCCTCCTGTGTTACCTGGAGCTACACCCGGACAGGTGGGTGGAGAACCAGAACCACGTGTACGGCAGCTGCTCCATCCGGTGCTACGGCGGTGCCAGACAGCTGCAGACTCTGGCCAAGAAGGTGAGAACCCTCGGGTGGTGAGTCGTGTGGGGGGGGGGGGCTGGTGGTGTGTTAAGGTCCATGGACATGGGACTCAGATTTGGTTGGGTAAGAGTATTAGTAAATGTTGGCTCTGTGTTGGTTTTCTTTGACTGGTTCTGATTGGATTAGATTGAATTTGATCGGTTTGAACTGGTTTTGATTGGATTTGATTGGTTGTGATTGGATTGGACTAGTTTTGATTGGATTATATTGGTTGTAATCTCTCGAATAGGTTGTATTGAACTTCGGGTTACTTTGCTAGGGATTTAACTCCATTCAACAATCCAAAGTCAATTAGCCTCCCCTTTCGTCCCTAAATATAACGTTGCCTGGACAACACCATCGTGCATACAACCAAACGACCACCACTTAACAATCCAACTTCAGCAAACTACTTTTTGTAACCTTTGTGGTCTAATTTATTTATTTATTTCGCAACGACTAAGTCACTTTGTTTTTTTTTTATCCTACAAGTAGCGACGTGGTATGACGTCGATTATTCAAATCGCGGTTTATAAATTGACCTTTTTAATTAGCCATCGGTGAGAAACGTATCTCTGTTACGTATTCTATTAATTATAGATGCCTCGGGGTGTTTTTTGTTTGTTGGTTGTTGTTTTGTTGTGTTTTTTATTTTGCTCTTCGTTAGCGAGACTGCTAAACACATCCGGTCATGCGCAGAGCTCCAAAGGTCTGATGACACACAACACCCCGCCTGCCTCCACTTCTAGGCGAGATAACTCTATTCTCAGCTCACCTTTATAAATTTTCAACGCTTTTCAACGTTGAAGAATTTTTTCAATTAAAATTCATTTTACAAATTTGTAATTCAGCACCGAGAATAGACACACAACATTAAATATTTGTAATGATAAATTATATTAATAAAGAAACATAGATTAGAGGGATAGATAGATAGATAGATAGATAGATAGATAGATAGATAGATAGATAGATAGATAGATAGATAGATAGATAGATAGATAGATAGATAGATAGATAGATAGATAGATAGATAGATAGATAGATAGATAGATAGATAGATAGATAGATAGATAGATAGATAGATAGATAGATAGATAGATAGATAGATAGATAGATAGATAGATAGATAGATAGATAGATAGATAGATAGATAGATAGATAGATAGATAGATAAGATGACCCCAAGGTTAACCGAGTTAAAACCGAATGTTCAACAAAACTAGGAAGTTGATCATTGAAACGTTGTGTTGTCCAAAAAAAATATATCTCAAATTAGGTACCCCCCCCTCCCCTATTTTTCTTCAATTGGCTTACATCTCTGGTTATTTTAATTAATTTACAGCCGACATAAAACCCTGTTCTTACTGCAATTAATGCAGTTAATTGACGTTTGTTTCATTTTTCCTCCTCAGTGTCGAGTTTCAATTTCTCACAAAGTAATTTACTGCAGTAAGATAAAAATAAAAACCATTTAACATTCATAAAAAAGAAAATATTTCAAATTATTTCCGTAAGTTCATTTTGTTGTATTAGACATGTAACCCCCCCCCCCCCCCCACAGACACACACACTCACACACACATACACACCGGAATTTCTTCCAGGCATCTCTGTGGGTGGGCTACCCCAACCCCCCGAAGAAAGTCTACCGCCCCTTCCCCCCCCCCCCCCCTGAACTAAACGAAATGGATTTTATATAGAAAATATACACTTTTAACAGTCCGCCCCCCCCCCCCCCGAAATTTTAGTCCGCCCCCCCCCCCCCCCCCCCTCTTCTCCCGGAGAAAAAAGTCTGTGAAAGAAACACTGATACACACCCCAAACCCTGTACTACATCAAAATCAAAGATCCACCAAAAATAGAACGTCTGTCTCGACATTTATAGAAGGCCGATCAGCTCAACAGACAATTTCTAGATCTAGGACTAGATTTTTTTTAAAACTCAAATATCTGCAATATTTTTTTCTCTAAATATTTATTTAAACTCGAATATTTATTCACTGTGATGTCATCTACACGGTTGAACCCTTAAAAATGTTTTCCTCCAAATGTCAAATTAGATTTTAAAATATTTGATTTCACGCGGTCAGGCGTTCTGGAGTTTCGTATCGGGGAGTCCGGATGTTGCAAGGTTTACGTTGACGTCATTCAGACGATTGGGGTGTTTGAGACGGCTAGACAGTGGCGTCGCTAGGTGGGGTGCTATGGTGCGGTCGCCCCCCCCCCCGAATTGTGACGCAACTGGGTCCTTGAGACGGCTAGACAGTGGCGTCGCTAAGTGGGGTGGTATGGTGCGGTCCGTCGTCCCCCCCCCCCCCCGCATTGTGACGCAACTGGGTCCTTGAGACGGCTAGATAGTGGCGTCGCTAGGTGGGGTGGCATGGTGTGTTGTGACGCTACTGTGTCTTTGAGACGATTACAGTGGCGTCGATAAAAACATTCGAAGTCGAACATTAGAAATAGCCACTTCACTCCCACGTATACATATGAAATGTGGATTCACTTTTTGCCACCCCCCTCTTTAAAAATACAATTTACCTTCAACAGCACGGTGTTTTGTCTTAGTTTGGCTGGTTTTGATTATCAGCTCATCTTTTGTTATTTGACAGTCTCTTATATTTAACCTTGATAATTTAAACTACTGTTTAAATGTTGATAAATCAACCCTCTCTTTAAAATGGTGATAGTTTAACACCATCTTTCAATCTTGATAACCCTTGCAAAATCTTGATAGTTTAACCCTGTTTTTAGCTAGATAGTTTTACTCTGTCTATAAAATCTTGGGTTTAGCCCACACAATTTAAAAAAAAAATAGTGAGTTTAACCCTAAAGAAGTTTGAGTTTTACTCTGAAAACTTTTTAGTTTAACCCAAAAAAATCTTGTTTAACTTTAACCCAGAAAAATGTTGAGTATTACCCATAAAATGTTGAGTTTCATCCAGAAATATGTTGAGTTTAACAGAAAAATGTAGTTTAACCCAGAAAAATATTGGGTTTAACCCAGAAAAATATCTTGAGTTTAACCTAGAAAAATATTGAGTTTAACCCAGAAAAATATCTTGAGTTTAACCCAGAAAAAAATCTTGAGTTTAACCCAGAAAAATATCTTGAGTTTAACCCAGAAAAAATCTTGAGTTTAACCCAGAAAATATTGAGTTTAAGCCCGAAAAAATCTTGAGTTTAACCCAGAAAATCTTGAGTATGACCCAGAAAAAAAACTTGAGTTTAACCTAGAAAAATCTTGAGTTTAACCCAGAAAAATCTTGAGTTTAACCCTAAAAATTCTTGTGCATAACCCAGATAAATGTTGAGTTTAACCCAAAACATGTTGAGTTTAACCCAGAAAAAGATTGAGTTAAACCCACAAAAATCTTGAGTTTAACCCACAAAAATGTTGAGTTTAACCCAGAAAAATCTTGAGTTTAACCCACAAAATGTTTGTTTAACCCACAAAATGTTTGTTTAACCCACAAAATGTTTGTTTAACCCACAAAATGTTTGTTTAACCCACAAAATGTTTGTTTAACCCACAAAATGTTTGTTTAACCAACAAAATGTTTGTTTAACCCACAAAATGTTTGTTTAACCCACAAAATGTTTGTTTAACCCACAAAATGTTTGTTTAACCCACAAAATGTTTGTTTAACCCACAAAATCTTGAGTTTAACCCACAAAATCTTGAGTTAAACCCAGTCTTTGATCCCATCCAGTGCCCACCAGTAGCCGTGGCCATCGCCAAACAGAAACTTGACGGCAAGCAGTTCTCTGTCTCCAGTCAACTTGACTTCAAAGTCATCGATGTTTGTGACTCCATGGGCTGGGACTCTGGCACGGTCAAGCGGGAGCTCAAATCCCTCATGTGGGAATCAGGTCAGTGGGTCAAGTCGATTACTGTTTACATTATAGCCCCACGGGCGATGAGATTACTGTTTATATTACTGTCTTTGGGTCAATTTGATTTCCGTTTGCATTATAGTTGTAGAGACAAGTACTTGCGAGTTGACAGTTAAATACCAGAATTGGTATATTATTATTGTATGTATTTATTGTATATGAGAATGCGTGTCTGTAAGCTGTAAAGCGCTAGACTGATAACACGAAAGTCTTTAGTTCGAATCCATGTTCAAAGTCAGTATAACGTCCCTGTGTCCAGCCATCTTTGATGTTATATATATTTCTTCCCTACCCGCCTCTCTATATACAAATTTTCTGCAGTCGGTGATAAAGCCGCAGACTTCAATAAAATATAACCAAAATTATTTATCACATTTTTTATAAAGATTTCCCATATTCATCACAATTGTTACACGCAGTTAACGGAGCAATTCCGTCGAACATTTTATTAACATTCCCTATTCGCCTCACAGCTTTGGCGTGTGGGTAAGAAATTTATCTGGCGACTCCGGAAACTTGGACCGGCTTGGAGAAGATCTACGCCCACAGGGAGGGGCGGCAATTGAATATTTGATGCATCGATTTACTCGATAAGAAATTGATATTTTATGCTGAGAAAATAAAATTCCGGATGAGAACTCTCTTTTACAAGAAGATAAATTATCGCAGCAAGTCGCGGTCGTTGGCTTGTCGGTGGTTCTAAAAATGTTGATACTTCGGGGCAGAAAATGTGGAGTATGGAATAAATCTAAGGCGAATCGATACTGCTTTGAGATGTAGACATTTGCATGCCCGTTTCTTTATGGGTTCCTGGTCATGTTATGCAATATCCGTAATAGAGCTGGGGCATACGTCCCTGAGTTTACTCAGCCCTGATGAGTACCTTACTCTCATTAGGAAAAAAAAGGTGGCATGACATAGAGCATTACACATTATCCCGTAATACACCATAGCCGAAATAGGGTTGGGGCTTACGTCCCTAGGCGTAGCGACCCTTCACGGCGCCCAGGGACAAACTTTCGATCTCCACTCCCCCCCCCCCCCCAGACTTTCGATTTGCACCCCTCTTCAAGCTTTCAATTTATTTTTCCAACCCATTTTGGCACCCCCTAAGGTCTGCGCCCGGGGACATATGTCCCCCCCCCCCCCTCTCGAAATAGGTTGCTACGCCTCTGATGGGTACCTGACTCACGTTAGGGAAAGTAAAGGCGGCTTAACATAGAACTGAGCACACTATCCCGCAATACATTATACTCGTAATAGGGTGCCGGAATAGGTTGCTACGCTTCTGATGGGTTCCGAACTCACGTTAAGGAAAGTATAAGCGGCTGGGCATAGTACTGATCACACGATCCCTTCATATGCCGAGATCAGAAAAAAAACAGGTGAATTGTACCTCGCTGCCTCGTGGACCGTCAGGTTCGATAAAGGAACTCATAAAATAATACCTCGAAATCACACCAATGCTGAAATAAATCCGGGTTCAATTTTTTTTTTAAATCAAGCGATGTAATAATAAAGATGTAATACAGTGTTCTTTATGAGCAATTATGTTTTTTTTTTAAAGAGGCTTTGGAATCATATTGTCAGGAATAATTTGTATCAGTTGTGGTTTTTTTTTTTAGTATGCCGCTGTTGTTATTCTATTTCCGCTTTTTCTGTGTCTTCGTTTGTGGCAGCCATTTTTTTTAAGCAGGTAAAACAGCTAGTACATTTGTCCTTTATTAGAATCAAGTGTTTTTTATTTCTATCCCACGACATGATGGTATGATTTTTGCTCTAGATTCTATTTTAGTATTTTGTAAATAACATATGAGATTTAATTTAAAAAAACCATAGTAATGAAATTAATTAATCAAAGATTTAACTTGTGTAACACTATCTATATCATCCTTCTACTTAACTCAACTCAATGAAATAACATTTTTGAAATTACCTCTTTCGCATTACATAAATACTTTCCCTAAATTAAAATTATCTAAACTGTGTGATCAAATTTTTTTAAAAAATTTAGAATTATCTCCCATGCAAGTTTACTGGATATAAAATGCGTCAACACCGAGCAAAGATATAAGTTAATCCCTTCCCACTTCAGAACCTTAATTCCAGATTTGGCCCAAAACCTAATGACCTGCTGTTTAGTACATCGTCTTTCTCGTCCGTCGTATTATCTTCACCATCCAATAAATTTTTTAAAAATATTCTTTAAAACTGGTTCTAAACACGCAGCCATCATCGCCATAAATAGAACGTGTTCTCGTGACTATCAACTACTTCAGGGCATAGTGGGGTGGGTGGGGGAGGGGGTGGAGGGCTACAGACATGTATAACTTGAGAACCATCGAAATGTCTTCAGTCGTAATTACTAAGTCAAGACAAACAGGAGGGGTAATCAAAGACGGGAAGAGCTAGATACAGAATCGGGAAGATCCGGGTTTTTTTTTGGGGTGTTTTTGGTATTCCAAAGGCCGATTTGCGACTAGATTATATTTATAGAACGTCTGCCCAGTTGTTGTTTTTTTTTTTTTTGGGGGGGGGGGGGGGGGTCATCGTCTGGGGGTGATGTAATCTTAGCTTGAAGCGAGTGTGACGTTAAGCAATACTTTGAGTAGAGGGGGGCGAGGGCGTTTGTGAAAAGAAATTTTCTATATTTAGAAAAATGAAAAACTAAACCAATTTTTTCCAAGTTTTGTAATGTTGCTTTTCTTTTCTTTCTTTTAGCTCATTGATTACTGTATCTCTCCCTCACACTACCTTACTCACACCAATACACACAGAGACGATTACATACACTAATACACACAGAGGCGATTACATACACTAATACATACATATATAGGGTCGTCCATGAATGACGTCACACTAGTAGGGGGAGGGTGGTCCGTAATTTGATGATGATGTGCAGAGGCGTAGCGACCCCTCCCGGCGCCCGGGGACAAACTTTCGATTTGCGCCCCCCCCCCCCTCAAACTTTCAATTTGGCGCCCCCCCCCCCCTAAGGTCGGCGCCCGGGGACATATGTCCCCCCGCCCCCCCCCCCCCCCCCCCCCCCGGTTTCGGAGTGTCGACGTTACACTTTTCCATTATAAAAAAAAAAAGCCTTGTTAGAAAACTAATTTTAGACGTTATATTGGGTTTTAGAAAAACTCTTTTAATAAATAATATAGGAATTGATTAAAAGACTCTATATAGACAGAGTTCAGACAAGATTTTGGAAAAATATCGATGTTTCAAGAATAATTCAAATGCAATTTTTAGGTGGGTTGTAGGCTGATGTGTGACGGCATTTTAGGGGTGGGGGTCTCGCTTTTTGTGCCGACGTGTGACGAAGGGGAGGGAGGGGGAGGTAAAAATCGTAAAAAAAAAAAGCGTGACGTCATTTATGGATGACCTCTATACACACACGGACACAGACCCACCGCCGATGCACATCCTTTTCGAGCAGAATTGTCAATACCTCACAACCAACCTTGCTGCCTTTCAAACGGCCCCCTTCTGTTGCAACCCCACCCTACCCCCACACCCCATCCATCTCCACATCTTGCAACATACAAAACCTATTTTCCTCCACTCATACTGCACCCCACTTCACCACCCATATTTTACGCGTCATCACCTCCACGCATACTGCACCTCCTCCTCTCCCCCCCCCCACCCACATTTCTACGCCTCTGACGGCGCTCTCTCAGTCCTGTACGTACGCGCAAGGTTTTTTTTATATATCAGCTGCAGCCAGTGGTCGTCAAAGCAGCTTACGCTGGAGTATCTAGTGGCGTCACAAGGCGGTGAGCCCACACGGGGCAACACTATCAGCGGGCTTGGGGTGACACCAAAAGGAATGAATTAGCTAACTCTCATTAGAAATTGTGTTAGTCTTAGTTTTATTTTTAAAATATACGAGCCGACCCGCGGCGTATCATACGCCGCTATATAGTTGTTTTATTTTCTACTTTTCAGTAATTCATAATTTGTGAATTCGACAGTACCAATGCTGCCACTGAATATATTTGCTTTAAAACACTGTCAGTAGCTCGTTAAGGACGATAACCCCCCCCCCACCCCTCCTTCCCCCCCCCCCCCCCCCCCCGTGAAAGCATATGTAAACATTTAGCGTGAACCACAGCTCACCAGACCATGTGGGGGCGGGGTTGGTTGCGATATGCTTAGGGAGGAAGAGAGGGGACTGCTAGGCGCGCTTGCAGCTTGTTTTCTAACGTCTCCCAGAAGAGAATTATATATATAGATGTATACATATAGATAAGGCCTATATATTTCTATATTTCTATATTTATATTTTTAAATATATATATATATATATATATATATATATATATATATATATATATATATATATATATATATATATATATATATATATATATATATAATTATTTTTATATTTAGTCTTTGATACAGGGGTGACACTATCGTTAACAACACCGTATGTCACCCAACCTAGTGGCACTACTGAATCTAAACACTCCTTGTGATTTTTTTCACCCCCCCCCCCCTCCCCTCCTCGCACATTAACCAGATCCAGTAGCGTATGCAGGGGGGGGGAGCAGTCTTTCTCCCTACGACCATTTTAAGGATAGTGGCGTCTTTTTCGGTGAATAATTAAGTAAAAAAAAAATTAAAATTCCTGAAAACACAAAAAAAAAAAAATCAACAACAGCAAACACAACCTGAAACTATGAATCAAAGGATTCAAAACTGTCATGTTATGTACTCTAAATATCAAATTTTTGATAACTCATCGCAAGTGTTTGTACAGCATACTTCTTGGCTTACTTATCACATGTTTAATAACTCATCGCAAGTACATGTACAGCCTACTTCTTAGCTTACTTATCACATGTTTAATAACTCATCGCAAGTATATGTACAGCCTACTTCTTGGCTTACTTATCACATGTGTAATAACTCATCGCAAGTATATGTACAGCCTACTTCTTAGCTTACTTATCACATGTTTAATAACTCATCGCAAGTATATGTACAGCCTACTTCTTGGCTTACTTATCACATGTGTAATAACTCATCGCAAGTATATGTACAGCCTACTTCTTGGCTTACTTACCACATGTTTAATAACTCATCGCAAGTATATGTACTGTCTACTTCTTGGCTTACTTATCACATGTTTAATAACTCATCGCAAGTATATGTACAGTTTACTTCTTGGCTTTCTTATCACATGTTTAATAACTTATCGCAAGTATATGTACAGCCTACTGCTTGGCTTACTTATCACATGTTTAATAACTCATCGCAAGTATATGTACAGCCTACTTCTTGGCTTACTTATCACATTTTTAATAACTCATCGCAAGTATATGTACAGTCTACTTCTTGGCTTACAAATTGGCACCTAGCTCAGCGCCAGGCATGTGCGAGGCACTTATTTGCCACATTGCCTGTTCACTTTAGCGCATGTACATCTGTGGTTTGTGTTATCCCTGTTGTATATAGAACGTCAACCACATACAGATTGATCTTAACTCACAAGTGTAGTCTTTGCTTGAGTTGTCAGGCTAAATTCAGCCATCCTTTTTTTATACGGGAGGCCTATTATCTCTAGGTTATTGTTTGTTTACCTAAAGCAGTAGCGTAACGGGGGGGGGGGGGGACATATGTCCCCGGGCGCCGACCTTAGGGGGCGCCAAAATGGGTTGGAAAAATAAATTGAAAGGTCAAGGGGGGTGCAAATCGAAAGTTTGAGGGGGGGTGCAAATCGAAATCTTGAGGGGGGGTGCAAATCGAAATCTTGAGGAGGGTGGGGTGCAAATCGAAAAGTTTGTCCCCGGGCGCCGGGAAGGGTCGCTACGCCTCTGACCTAAAGTGTGCCCCGTAGAATACGAATATCTTTGTTATGTTAATACTAGCAGGAAAGGAAACGCCAGGTCCCTTGCTGTCAGCTGATCTAGAATATTCTCCAAAGGCACCTTATACAGATGCATACATTTTTAGATGGATGGTGTTAAAAACTCAAGGCAAATATATGTGGGAGGGGAGGAAGCTGAATAAATGTACAGAAAAATTAACATTCTCACACATCTTCAAGAATGTTAGTATAGGTCAAGACTATCGGCACGGATATATGTCCTTAACGAACACATACTTTAATATATCGGGTAAATTTAGATAAAACAATATAAAAACACTGTGGATAAGAGAATAGCTGCCTCCAACTATAGTTGTTTATTTTACATAGTCAGAATCATAGCTTTTGAAACCGGTCAAACTGTGTGAATCATGTTTTTTTTTTTAGTTACCAGTAAAGAATTCGTGAGCGATAAAGTGATCAAACCCATACATTATCATTATATTGAAAAATAATTTTCAAAGAACACAAAAAGCAGTACCTGAAATGCAAAACTAATTATCCAGTTTTTTAATTTTTTTTTTTTTTTAATCTGTTTTTTTTTTTTTTTTTTTTTTTTTTTTTTTTTTTTTTTAACATTTTATTATTCTTTATTTCATGTTTTGCTTTATGTACAATATTTTATTTTTAAGCTTTTTTTTTCAAAAAAACAAAAGAACATCATTAAGTTGTAAAGATTGGTATTACATGAAGTAAGGGACTTCACTATGTATATTAACATATAGTAACTGTCTTTCATATCTGATTGCATGCACTCAATGTACGTCTGTAGTAGACTCTATATATATTTGAAAAAATAAATTGAAACAAGCTGACAGTAAAAAAGAGGAAGATTGTGACAGCTTTTGAAGCCATTCATTTGATTACTGAAAAAAATTGAGAGCATTACTAGATTAATTTCACTAATGATTTGTTTAAATTAAATGATTAAAAATGTAATAAATATATTTTATAATTTCCATGTGCAATGTTTTTACCATAGTATTTTTCATTGATAACAATGTCATAATTATACTTCTCATTTAGCTACATTTAAGCTATGAAGTTATTTTTTTTTTATTTTTTATTTTTTTTTTTTTCCATTATAACAAAACGTTTACATTTTTAATTGACTACTTCTTTCCCTTCTGAACTGTGAAAGTGTACTCTTTTACCTTATGGCTTTCTCTCGCCCTTTCTTTCTGAGACAAGAGATTTGAATGGTGAGCTAGTACGTGATGATGAATGCTTTTTTCTGGGAGGTTTTTATCACAAAAGCAGCAACTGAAGTTGGTTTCGCTGTTGTGTTTTTCCGTGTAGTGTCGATGTAAGTCATTGTGAATTTTTGCATCATTACAGAAGTTGCATTGTTTGAGATAAGTGTGTTCTGTTCTTTCGTGATTTAGTACTTCCTTAACTGTTTGGTACGAGCTGGGGCAGAAGCTGCATGTTAGGTGATCGTGGATTAGTTTCTCGATTTTTTTGGATTTAGTTATTTTTTCTTGTTCTGTGGGACTCGTTTGATATTTCCTTTTTGTTGACGAGGCGGTTTCTATTTCTGAATCCGGGTCTGTTGCTTCTGTCTCTGGGTCTTTTGCTGCGTCCTTGGTTGGATGGTTTTGGATTTTGCTTGATGATGGACCTTGTGGTGCAGTATTTTGCGCTGAAGATTGGTCCTTGGGCTTTAACTCTGGGTTGAAAGCTTGGCATTGGTTGGTCCAAAAAAGAACATAAACGGAATTACTCATTACAATTACTTTAGCGATTTACGATTTTATATCAACTCCTCTGTTACAAACTTTATTATCCTGTATGGTTTTAGCATTCATAATAAAAGTATAATTAATTCTAATTATAGGCAGCATTTGTTTTAAAAAACGAATAACAATGAAATATTATATTGAATAGTAAATAAATTAATGATCTGGTTAGTTTTGACACACAATCAATCGTGTATGCCTTTACATATCTATATTAAGAGAGTGATTATTTCCCTTACTTTAATTCGCTTGTCGTATAAATATTTTACTATGTTAGATGTTTTTACAAGGTTTACAAAAGAGATTGTGTTTCGTTTATTGTTTTTTGTTGTATTGTTTGTTTATATATATATATATATATATATATATATATATATATATATATATATATATATATATATATATATATATATATATATATATATATATATATATATATATATATATATATATATATATATATATATATATATATATATATATGGCGCTTTTTTCTCGACTCGCCGCTCCCCTATACGCCTCTGACCAGAGCATTTACTAGATAGAGATCTTCCTACAGATTAATAATTATATAGGGGAAAAATTGTAATCCCCAATTAGCACCCCCATAAAATCTCCACGCCAGCGTTCAAATTCCGATACCACAACGTTATGTTTAGACTGTTAGTTGCGACGCTTTCTGTATAAAATAGCGGCATCCAGGCAAAAAATAACAAATGTATATTGGCTGAACTGCGTTCCATTCTATTTTATTCAAACGGGCGGAAGGAATCGCATATAAAAAAGCATTTCTTGAATGTGATGCTGGTATTTTTGTCTCTTATCTGGTGCGACCCACATCGCTGCTGCTACGCTACTGGCTACTCTACTAATGGTAGAGTCATGGTTATTATAAGATGTCTAATGTAGTGTGTCAAGCCCTAAAACAGGATTTCTTTCAGATTTTGAGGGGGGTGGGGGACTATTTTTAAAGTATATATTTCCTACAAATTTAAAGAATAGTTGTTACGATTCAACCGACAATTATGTAGTAATTTTAAATGAAGTAGAGCAGTTGGAGTGCGCTAGCGGTAGAGAGCTAGACTGCTAACCCGTAAGTTCGAATCCGGGTTCAAGTCAGTTGACCGTCCCTGAGTTCACCCAGCTTTGGTGGGTACCTGACTCACGTTAGGAAAAGTAAACACGGCTGGGCATAGTGCTGATCCCACTATCCCTTTCCTCATGCCGAGGTCACAGAAACAGGTGAACTCTACTTCATTTGCCCCATATATCGTCACGTTTGGAAGGGGAATTTTACTTTACTTTTAGAGCAGTTTATTTTAGTAACTACTGGAGGCCTTTATCAAACTGTTGACGTGAAGCTAAGAAGGATACACAAAACATCGACAACAAACTTTTCCGAATTTATTTATTTTTAAATTCATTCACAGGTCCAGACGGCTTCCGAAAAACTGGAGTACTCGTGGAGTTATCGGACTTGTCCTTCCACTTCCGGTCACGTGGGGACCTGACCTCGCAGGAGATGGACGACGTCCTTGACTTTCTCGCCCAGCGGACCCAGCACCAGGAGAGGGCCGAGCTGCGTCAGCTGGAGATGTTGTCGTCTGCTCTTAGAAGGTGGCTCGTTTTTTTTTTTTAGTTGTGTTATCTCCCTGTATTCATTGTAGACTCGGGGGAGGGGAGGAGGGGGTGAAGGGGATTTGGATTATTTTAAAAAAACTGACTAGTAGGTTTGTTTGAAAAATAGCTTTTAAAAAGGTGTATATATATATATATATATATATATATATATATATATATATATATATATATATATATATATATATATATACTTCCATCTGTTCATCTATCACAACCTCAATCCACCCATCATAACATACATCCATCCATCCACCCATCATAACATACATCCACCCATTTACCATCATAACATACATCCTTACACACATCACAATATCCATCCACCCATCCATCACAGCATACAACCACCCACCCATCACACTATCCATCCACCCATCACAATCCCATCCATTCACCCATCACAATCCCATCCATCCACCCATCACACTATCCATTCACCCATCACAATCCCATCCATCCACCCATCACACTATCCATCCACCCATCACACTATCCATCCATCCATCACAATCCCATACATTCACCCATCACAATCCAATCCATCCACACATCACACTATCCATCCATCACACTATCCATCCATCCATCACAATCCCATCCATCCACCCATCACAATCCCGTCCATCCACCCATCACAATCCCATCCATCACAATCACATCATTCCACCCATCACAACATCCATCCACACATCCATCCATCACAATCCAATCCTTCCACCCATCACACTGTCCATCCACCCATCACAATCCCATACATCCACCCATCACAATTCCATCCATCCATCCACCCACCCATCACAATCCCATACATCCACCCATCACTATCCCATCCAACCTTCCACCCATCACAAAACCTGCTGTCCACAGAAACCGAATTTCCTGACACAAACACTAGGGTCGTGTGTACCCAAGATAAAACGTTTCACCTCCCCTTGTTAGCCCAGTTTTTTTCCCCTTCTTGCTTCTCTTTGTTTGTGCAAGTCTAGAGTTATTTCCCCGTAAAGCTAAGGTTTATCCTCTAACGCTCGTGTTGATACAAGCTCTGGGCTCATTAACGTTGTTGGGGGATTCGTGAGGCTTTGGAGTTTGTATATCACTGTGGTCGGTATAAGCATTTATGTGTTTGAATATTTTATTTTTTAGTTTTCAATCGGATTTTAATATGGTGGTTGACACAATATTTTTATAAATTATTTAATATCGATTATAACCGTCGCTTTAGGTTCGGTGTCTGTCTGTAAAGCTCTAGATCGCTAAATTGAAAAATCCCAAGTTCGAACCGCCGGGCAGATGAGGCTCGATAACTATGTACGGCAATCCTTCTAAGAGAGACAACTCCAAAATAAAACAACTTCTGCCTTGTAGTTTGTTCTTGGTTGGACAAAGGCTATAGAAGTAAATCCAAAAAGAAAAAGAGGCTGAAATCAGAGTCAACGGCCCATATCCCATATGGTACATAACGAGTTGACATGTAATACTTAATTAATTGTGTTTGAGGGCATGTCGTCCAACATTATAATTAATTAATTAATTAAGATGAAGAGGGAAAAAGAATCGTTACTCTCTCCATTTTACGAAAAGAAAAAGCAATCCTGATAGACGTACCATTTTCACTATATTGTGAGAAACATACTCTTAACTTAAGAATTGAATACCAAAACCATTTTTCATTAAACTTCATAGACCTCAGATACTTAGATAACTTTGTGATCCATATCTACCACTGACGGTAATTTTTTTTTGGGGGGGGGGGGGGGTATACGGGCCTAAAAACTTATAACTGCGTTTGTATCTTCCCACATTGGCCTAGCGCCATGAACTGTTATAGCATAAACAAAAGCTCCTTCTGTGTCAATACAAATACAGTGTACGTTACTTTACCCAACAATATCTCCAAACTTTCTGTTGTTTTGTTTTTGTTTTGTTTTACCCAACAATTTCTCCAAACTTTCTGTTATTTTGCTTTGTTTTACACTTGGGTATAAATATGTGAACTTAACTTTGAAACTGACTTTTATGACTCGTGAGTTCTATCACGAAGTATCATGTTTATCTCCGGTAATTAGACAGTCACTCAATAAATAATAGAGTCGCTATCAATTTACACGGGATGTGTAGTATTCAGTACTAGGTCAGACTGACATAAGACACTGTGCTTGATTGAGTGAGGGGTTGAGTTCTCATGAAGCATTTAATATTTAAGAGATTGATTTATATTTCAATAAACTATAGGTTCATTTTTTCTATATTCAAGATTGTATTGACATTTTTACATAAAAATGTTTGCTGCGTATTCTGATATTTGACGCACGGTGATTATTAAATGACTCACCTTTTTTTCCTTACATTTCAATTAAAACTGGTTTGTTTAAATAATGCTTTTTTAATTAAAAACCAAGCATCGCCGCCTGTCTTTAGTATTTATATTTCTGATGTTGTTTTTAGTTTAATCGTCTAGGGCTGTTTCCGCGATACTCATTAAAACTAACTAAATTAAGTGCAAATCAAAAAGGCTTTCGCTACTATTTTTATTTAGTTATATTTTACTGTTAGTGTGGGCGAGGCTGTAAATAAAAGGCAGGATTATTGTATTGACGCGTTATATATATATATATATATATATATATATATATAGAGAGAGAGAGAGAGAGAGAGAGAGAGAGAGAGAGAGAGAGATAGATAGATAGATAGATAGATAGATAGATAGATAGATAGATAGATAGATAGATAGATAGATAGATAGATAGATAGATAGATAGATATATATAGATATATATAGATATATATATATATAGATATATATATATATATATATATATATATATATATATATATATATAGATAGATAGATAGATAGATAGATAGATAGATAGATAGATAGATAGATAGATAGATAGATAGATAGATAGATAGATAGATAGATAGATAGATAGATAGATAGATAGATAGATAGATAGATAGATAGATAGATAGATAGATAGATAGATAGATAGATAGATAGATAGATAGATAGATAGATAGATAGATAGATAGATAGATAGATAGATAGATAGATAGATAGATAGATAGATAGATAGATAGATAGATAGATAGATAGATAGATAGATAGATAGATAGATAGATAGATAGATAGATAGATAGATAGATAGATAGATAGATAGATAGATAGATAGATAGATAGATAGATAGATAGATAGATAGATAGATAGATAGATAGATAGATAGATATAGATATATATAGATATATATATATATATAGATATATATATATATATATATATATATATATATATATATATATATATAGATAGATAGATAGATAGATAGATAGATAGATAGATAGATAGATAGATAGATAGATAGATAGATAGATAGATAGATAGATAGATAGATAGATAGATAGATAGATAGATAGATAGATAGATAGATAGATAGATAGATAGATAGATAGATAGATAGATAGATAGATAGATAGATAGATAGATAGATAGATAGATAGATAGATAGATAGATAGATAGATAGATAGATAGATAGATAGATAGATAGATAGATAGATAGATAGATAGATAGATAGATAGATAGATAGATAGATAGATAGATAGATAGATAGATAGATAGATAGATAGATAGATAGATAGATAGATAGATAGATAGATAGATAGATAGATATAGATATATATATAGATAGATATATATATATATATGTGTGTGTGTATGTGTGTGTGTATGTGTGCGTGCGTGCGTGTGTTATGGGGGAATATTACCCCGATCCAGCTACGACCATACAACAAAAAATACAACTACCAAAAAAACAAGCAAACTGTAACAACCAATAAAATAACCAGCCAACATATATATATATATATATATATATATATATATATATATATATATATATATATATATATATATATATATATATATATATATATATATATATATATATAATTCGCCTATATGTCGAATCCAGAGCTAGAGGTATGGGTACCTGTTTTAGTGCGTAATTACTTTCATCGTTTAGCAATAGTTTAGCTTGCAATTGTAAACGTGTTTTCTAGATGTTTGCTTCTACATATTCATCGAATATACCCAGGTGCGATACCCGTTAGTTGTATGTAGGTCTTACTATTTTCATCTTTTTTTTTGCCCCATTAAAAGCTTGTTAATATAAACGTTTTAAAACATTAGTTACTACATTACCTGGGCATCTCTCCGGGGGTGCCCCTCCCCCTCTTCCCCCAGGAAAAATAGAGAAAACTTTATTATTTTATAATTTATATAAACTTATAAACTTAAAGTAATGTGTCCCCTACGTTAGTTTCAACCCCCCCCCCCTACTCGCAAAGCGAAAACAAATTTGAAAGAAACCCTACCTCATGAATAAAACCATGTATCTCCCCCCCCCCCCCCTCCAATCATTAACCCCTGTATTCCCTCCCACTATTCCTGTGAAATCCCCCAACACTAACCCCTGTATTTCCCCCCCCCCATTATTCCTGTTAAATCCCCTAACACTAACCCATGTATTCCCTCCCAATATTCCTGTTAAATCCCCTAACACTAACCCATGTATTCCCTCCCAATATTCCTGTTAAATCCCCTAACACTAACCCATGTATTCCCTCCCAATATTCCTGTTAAATCCCCTAACACTAACCCATGTATTCCCTCCCAATATTCCTGTTAAATCCCCTAACACTAACCCATGTATTCCCTCCCAATATTCCTGTTAAATCCCCCAACACTAACCCCTGTATTCCCTCCCAATATACCTGTTAAATCCCCCAACACTAACCCCTGTATTCCCTCCCAATATTCCTGTTAAATCCCCCAACACTAACCCCTGTATTCCCTCCCAATATTCCTGTTAAATCCCCCAACACTAACCCCTGTATTCCCTCCCAATATTCCTGTTAAATCACCCAACACTAACCCCTGTATTCCCTCCCAATATTCCTGTTAAATCCCCCAACACTAACCCCTGTATTCCCTCCCAATATTCCTGTTAAATCACCCAACACTAACCCCTGTATTCCCTCCCAATATTCCTGTTAAATCACCCAACACTAACCCCTGTATTCCCTCCCAATATTCCTGTTAAATCCCCCAACACTAACCCCTGTATTCCCTCCCAATATTCCTGTTAAATCACCCAACACTAACCCCTGTATTCCCTCCCAATATTCCTGTTAAATCACCCAACACTAACCCCTGTATTCCCTCCCAATATTCCTGTTAAATCCCCCAACACTAACCCCTGTATTCCCTCCCAATATTCCTGTTAAATCACCCAACACTAACCCCTGTATTCCCTCCCAATATTCCTGTTAAATCACCCAACACTAACCCCTGTATTCCCTCCCAATATTCCTGTTAAATCCCCTAACACTAACCCCCGAGTGCTCTGTTGCTGTCGTCCATCTAGCGTGTCCCACAAAAACTACTGGATGTGTAGCGAGGAGCCTGACCTAGAGAGGAGCGACAAGCTGAAGCGACAGCTGGAGGAGTTCTTTGACCGTGACGACAGGGACTACGGGCAGGACGAGACGGAGCCTCAGGTTAGTGAACTCTAGCTAGCTTGTGCATTGGTCGTCTGCATGTCTTTTTTTTTTTTTTTTTTTTTTTTTTTTTTTGGATTCTGCTAATATTTTTATCTTCTTTTGTCGGTTTAAGAGATATTACAATTTCATTAAGAATTTAATAACTTTTAAATGTTATATTTAAGGGGGGGGGGGGGGATATTAATATTTAATTAATTTTAATTAATATTTAATAACTTTAAAATGCTATCAGCTTTTGGGGTAGGTAAAATAACCCTTTTTTTAACCTGGCGGTACATGGGTGCAGGTGAAGTAGAGTTGATCTATTTCAGACCCCTTCCTATAACCCCCTAATGCTACTCCCTCCCGAGCCACCTAACCCCTGACCTTACTTTACCCTTCATCTTACTCGACCCTTCCTACTATTACTTCGTTACAACTCTCCCCAGCTGCCCCCCCCCCCCAGCCTGAACCTTACTTGACCCCTTCCTAAAAGTCCTAATACTACTCCCCACCCCGAACAACCCTTACACTGACCTTACTTGACCCCCTGACCTTACTTAACCCCATCCTATCACTACCCTCCCCAGCTGGACCCATCTAGCCTGAACCAGCTGACCTCTGACCTCCGGCACTTCATCTCCCTGTACGGCCAGGAGCACACCCTGACGGGACGGGCCATCGCCCGGATCTTCCACGGCATCGGGAGCCCGTGCTTCCCGGCCGAGACCTGGGGCAGGGTCCGGCGGTTCTGGCGGTGCCACCTGGACCTGGACTTCAAGGCCATCATACGAGAGGCCACGAGGATGCTGGTCAGCCTAAGGTGACCACGTCTGATTGTTACCTGTTCATGTCATTCGGGTAATTTGTTGATTATGTCATTCCGGTAATTTGTTGAATTCAACGAATGTTTACAGGCGAATAATGTGTCAGGTTGAAATAATTACATTAGGAAATGTTTAGGGTGAGGGGAGGTGACGTAGCTGTTTATAGTTTACATTATATAGATTCGTTTTATTTTGAACAAAAAAATTTGAACTGGATTTGCAGAATTATTTTAATAAATGTGATTTTTTTAAAATTAACTTGTAGAGTAGATTTTGGGCATTTTTTTTTTATTATTATTATTTTTTATTTTTTTTTGCGACAAGTTTAATTTTAGCTTAGACAAAAGATCGTCATAGAAAATTTAAACCAGTTGACCAATGTCTCACTAATAATTACCATTCCCTGAGTGAAAATGGGAGTAAGGGAGACAATAATTAAATTTAATGTAAATAAAATTACACTTTCTTGTTACTTCCCCTCATTTCCTTCGTTAATGTAACTTGCTCTGCAAAGGGAATAAAATATTTTTTTTAAATTGACTGTTTTTTTGTGTTGTTTTTGTAGTTTAATCTGATGATGCTCAAGCTTCTGTCCCCTACAGAAGTCAATCTAAACCTTAGTTTTTACCCGATATCTTCAGGTTTAAATTATAATACAAGCACAAACAAATTGTAAAGATCCGCTGCAAAAATATCAAAGAAAAATATGGCAAGTAACCTGACCAGTGTGAAAACCCACATTTTCATTAAAAACTTAATAAATGACATTTTTTTTTTAGATTTGAACAGTAAGTTTTGAGTTTTCTACCATCTATAACAGTAAAACATTCATCAAGTCAAATTCACCTGGAGCTAACCAAAATACTTTCAAGTTTTCCATGTCATTAAAAAACAACTCAACAACGGAAGTATTGCATCAACAATATTGTTCATATTTTAATCATTTCAAAAAATAAAAAACAATAGCAACAACAAATCATTGGAACAGTTTTGGGTCAAAGGTGCTTCCAAAGACAAGACTCCAAGATGTTGGCACATTCCATAGTTGATCTTTTTTCTCACTCTGAAAACATGTAGGGAAAATGGATATTAATGTACAAACCCATGTTTTGTTTTATATAACGGAAATATTACTTATCTTTTTAAGAAACAAAGCAAAATGAGAATAACATTTTGTTTCATTTTACTGCAAAATTAAGTTAAATGTAAAGGTGCGAACCCATATCTTGTTTTTATTCAAGCCTTAAAGCGCGCCAAGCCACAATCGTGGCTTTGCTGTTACATAACTTATAACATGTAAGGCCACGTGGCCCATGCTTTAAGGGTTAACAGAAATATAAAGATGTAAAAGCAAACTTAGAATAACATTTCCAATCCCTTATAAAATTCAAGCATCAGAAGACTAAAAACAGCAGTTACCTTAACAAATCCCAGCCATTTGTTCAGATGGTCTGTCATGTTTATAGCATCTTGTGCATTGTCCCCCTCAGAAACAAACATCAACAACACTAATACAGGCAATTCCTGACTGTAAAGATATTTTTAAACATACATATAAATAATAGAATTTTAATCAAAAGTACTAAATTTTTCTTTACATTAAAAAAATAAATGCTTTTAAAAATATGTCTTCGAGAAAAAATATTTTTAAAGATAGTTAACAACAATTTAACATTTATAGTGCTTTTAAGATTTCATTAGAAATACCATTTTTACAATGCTTTTAAAATATTTTTTTGGGAAATGTATTTTTAAGATTTTTAAAATTGTGTTAATATTTTTATTTTTAGAGAAAAAGTTTTAACGTTTATAAAATTCCACTGCGCACTTTACGTTCGCTTCCACAATTTTATAAAACACAAACACTCACCGATGTTTTAAAACAAACACTAACCAATGTTTTAAACACAAACACTCACCAATGTTGAAAAACACAAACACTCACCGATGTTTTAAAACACAAACACTCACCAGCTCTCAAACAGATGTTTAGAGATCCCTGAGCCAGGCATGTATAAAAGTTTTGTATCCCCGTCACTAGAGTCACGTTGATTGGAGCTGGGAGCAGGAAACGAGTGTCTGAGCTCAAGTTCTTTCCAGCCTAGGTCACTCTTTAACAACGCCCCACAGCGCTCTTCTGTCTTAGGGGACTGGAGTATTCGGAAGGGAGAACTGTACAAATGGACATCATTCGAAATGAATACTCAGCATTTTAAAGGACAAATATAGATGTTTAAAAGATGTATTTGAATTAACTATTTATTTTAAATTTTAATTAGTTATTGGATAGTCAAGCAGACATTTTAAAAAATGTATTTAAATTAGTTATAGGATAGTACTACTGCTGACATTTTCTTAGAAATTTTTAACTAGCTATTTGGATAGTAAAGTAGATATTTAAAAGTGTATTAGCATTAGCTATTGAATAGTACTTTAGCAAGAAACCACACAGAAGTTATCTATAAAAGCACACAAAAAAAGAATACTAAAACAACTATTGAGGCAAAATACTGTTTCCTAAAACAGTACTTCATGCAAATGATCCCTGACTATTGAGGCCAAATACTAATGTTTCCTAAAACAGTAGTTCATGCAAATGATCCCTAACTATTGAGGCCAAATACTAATGTTTCCTAAAACAGTGCTTCATGCAAATGATCTCTAACTATGATTCTGCTCCCTCTTGTATTTAGTGTGAAATCTAGCCAAGATGTTTTTGAATGTTATTTCCCTAAATGTAGATATAAGAAAACTTAAAATTACCCTAAAAACATCACCACTAATCAGCAGGAATATCTTCTTGGTGTTGTCTGTTTTACTTTTTGAAATCCCAGACATTTTGAAAGAAAGAGTAAAACTTACCCTGTCAACTGGTGGTCTAATCTCTCATGAGCAAAACTACTGGTCAGGATGACAACTTGATGGAACTGTTGCTCTTTGATCCAGTTGGTCAGCCACTCCACATATTCTTTTCTTCTACCCTTGGAACATAGTGAGGAAATAAATTCAATGAATGATTCAAACAAATTTGTAAAAAAAAACGCAATTTTGTTTATTCATAAAACAGAAAATGATATAATTATAATAAAATCTGATGCGTTTTTATAAATATTTGAGAGAAGTTTTGCATGAATTGAATATATGGGCATCTTGACACCAAATATATTTTGGTATGATTAGATAGACTTGAGAAATACCTTTATGAATGGGGCTCTCTGTTGTACAACTACCAGCCTTGATTCTTCACTTTCATAAACTGTAAAAATAATCAGACATTTTTAACACATGTATCTTCAAGTTTGCAATCATCAATATTGATGATAAACTAAAGTATGAAAGCTAGTCTAGTCTTTTGATGGCCTTGATGTGCTAGGAGCTGTATGGGCTATAGCAAGACCCACCCATCCTTACTTCCCCCCCACTCACATCAGAGTTGAATGGACTAAGTAATGCAAAATTTTAAGCAGAGGACAATGTCTATGAAAGGTTTTCATGTTTATATAGGCCTATTAAGCTTAATTTTAATCATTTCTTGTCCTGCTGTCTACCTCCCCACCCCAACCCCATTTAATATTATTTAAATTGCAACAGAGCTTTTATTTTCAGAATTGTATGTAGGCCTATAGATTTTCAAACCATTATGCAACCAGACAGCTAAAAAGATTGATATTAAGTTTTTAGCACATTATATAAAACATGAGCAAACTAGCTGTAGACAAACAAACAATGAAATTTACCTTCACAGCAGGTTGTTATCTGGCATGATGTAGAGTTTTCTGGGGCGTAAGGATTGTTGCCAACACAGGGTAGTAGACTAGGGTGTAAAATATAACCTACACGCTCCATAGACAGTGTAGACACAATAAGATCAGCCGACAGCTGACCTACATTTCCCACTGAAACTGTAGGCTATAAGTGGGGTATTTATAAAAGAAAATATATGTATTATGATGCTATAAATATAATTATTGGGCCTACATCTACACTATAATAATAATAAATTAGTTGAGTCTGAGTCATTGATACTTTGGTATACCGAAACCTTATAAAACAGAGGGCTTCCATTTTAATGTAAGGTACAAGGCGACAATGGCTTATAATGATTACGAATCCTTTACCTAATAGGCTAATAGTCAACTAATAGACCTAGATCTAGTAGAAAGTGCAGTAGTTACTAGTTAAGTAAAGTAGTATTAGTAGTAAGTACTAAGTAATAACGGTAATCTATCGTTTTAGGTACGTAAAATCGCCCGGGGCTAGTAATGTACGAAAAAGTTACCTCATTGTCAAGGCTTTAATAGAAGTATATTGTGATAAATTTGTGTCCAATATTATATATAAATGAATAATAAACTTAAATCAATGGCTAAATAGTAAATATATTAATATTATAGGCAAGAAATTAACTTTAAACAGCAGTGTTTGCGAGCAGGATTTGCTATATAAAAAGCAGCCAACTGTAAGTTAGAGTGGCGTCCCCTGAATCTTGCGCTATAAGTTTACAATTAAAAAAATAAATAAACAAGATGGCTGCTATAGTAAATGAGCATGGTTGCATCAGTTGGAAACATTGCTAGAGCTAGTCTTCATTTATTACTGAAAAGTTTCAATTCAGCTGTTTAAAAACAGGTACATAAATGAAACAAGGAAACATTTTTGTGGTAATCCCTTAGTTTAGCGTCGGAAATTATCGGGTAATGTTTGTTGAGTCTCGGCAACTAGAGTTACGGTAAACCATGGTTTATTTGACCATTGAAAATTGAAATATAAATAAATTGAAAGTCGATTGTAGTAAATTAATGTTTTAATTTTTTAAGTTTAATCGACAAAAGGAAACAAGAATAAATATAATAGTAGATTTAAATTAGTAGATCTAAAAATACAAAAAACATATATTAATATAAATAATGAAGTCAAGTGTAGGCTAATAATTTAATGTTTTTTGCTTGCAGCGGATTTGCTACCATTAATTAATTAGATCTAGATCTAGCTAGTAGATATCTAGCTGCTGGGCCAAGAAAAAAAATCTAGATTACGAAAATAGTAAAAATGATTACAAAATGTAAAAATGATTACAAAAATAAATCTATCTAAATTTTAAACATTCTGTATAAAAATAAAATAGTAAAAATGATTACAAAATGTAAAAATGATTACAAAAATAAATCTATCTAAATTTTTAAACATTCTGTATAAAAATAAAAGATGACACCAAATAAAGTATGGTTTACAGTACTTTCGGTGAATTCCGGAAGTGTGTGACAGACTTTGGGATTGTTTTACTGTTTTTTACTGCTATACGATTCCGGAATAATAACCGACGCTAAACTAAGGGATTACCCATTTTTGTATATTCTCAAAACATAAATCCTCCTCAAAATGTGAAAAAAATATTAAAATTTAAGGAGTCACCTGTTTTTCACATTACAAGTCGCGGACGATTTTACGTAAGCCTACTACCTAGAATCTACTACCTAAAAATAAAAACGATAGATTACCGTCTAAAGTCTAAGCCAAAGTAATGACCAAGTATGATTAAACGTACCAGAATAAGAGTATACTTTTGCCAGCTATTTAAGTTTTTTGACTTGCGGATAAACATTTTAAATGATGCTAAATTCTAGATTTCTATCTAGATCTAGACTCCAAAATCCTGGGTAAAAAAACAGCCACAAATTTGTTTGTAATAGTGACAGAGCTCTTTGTTACCTGAAGGTAGATCTAATTATTAGGCCTATTTAATACAAATCTAATATTGTTTTCGCTATTTATAATTTTTTTTAATGATTAGACTATGAGGGAATGTAACTAAATTCACTATAGATCTAGATCTATATCTTCGCCGAATCCGCTTTTTTGTTAAGATAATTCTTAATTGGTCTAATTCTTGCGCTTATGTAGATCTATATTTTTTTACTATGTCCGGTTCATTTTTTTTTAAATCTGTCGGCCTAATTAAAATCTTGTTTTGTTCGTTATATCAATCTATGTGTATGGTAAATTTTGCTTAGTCTCTCCGATTTTCATACTGCATACTCCAAAATGTCATACTTTGTGCTATAGGTCTATAAAATGTAAGACCTCTTTAAAATATTGAAACTAATTATATTTTTAAAAAGCAATAAAGAGGGGAAGTAATAACATTGTAGTTAAATTAGTCATGGGAGACAACTAATAAATTTTGTTACATTAACTTTTATTATAAAATTTAAGCTACAAGTCAAAACGTATTTTAATTACAGTCTATTTAAACAATTTATATATATATAGTGTTATAAGAAAATGTAAACAAAACAGTTTTAATCTTACAATTTGAATTATTAATTTTATGTATTTATTAAAATGCACACCTTAGCTATCTATTATTTTTTTTCATACTTGATATACCAAAACGGTGAGTTATGCATACTTACCTGGCACAGGAGGCACCTTGATCAGCAAGGAGGTCCTCCCAGGGCGAGGCCCGCACATTGCACTTCGTGTGGGTTGACCCCTGCGATCACCCCAAATGTGGGTGACTCGGGTGCGTAATTTTTTCGTAGGGGGGACTGCGTTCGCGCTATCCCCTGAATGTCTCTAATGAACGATTGGGTGAAAAATAAATTTGGTGGCGTTTTAATAAAAACAGGCCTTCTTAATTTACATTTTATGCTTAAGTCAGCTTTCTCTGGCCCCCTCACCAATTGCTATTTATATCGGTGATGAAGTGCGGGCGGATCGTTATAATAAGAAATAGTCGTCGATAATCCTTAGTCATACCACAATCTAGATGGGCTGAGTACCGCCTCTGTAGTCATTGTTCAGTTACATTAGAGAATGGAGATGAATAAAAGCACTACACAGGTTTTTAAAATGCATAGCTACTAAAATAAAACAACAATATGATTCAGTAGAATCGGAATTACTAACAGACTGATAAAATTATGTGATTAATTCGTAGTGTTCACAGGACTGTACAGAGTTTCTTCCAGGCATCACTTCGGGGGAGTTCTGTTATCGAGACCAAATCACTAAAGAAAATTCAATACATGCCAAAAAATTATGAGAAAAAGTTGTTTAAGTTGTTTGTAAATGACCATTAGTTAATATAAAAGGCATGCGTTTTATGTGTATTTAGAAAAGAGACTGTTAGTAAGCACTGAATTTTAGACAAATTACAATATCAACAAACACTAAAGTAATTATACTTAAAACAAGTAGAAAAACATGGATGTAATTTGGACTTAGCTCGAATCGTGAATAAACACGGTTACGTATCGTGAACAAACAGTTTACGGCTACAGATATAAAAAAAATGACTTTCAAATGTAATCATGGACGCTCAGTGGGGTGGAACTACTGGAACACTGTGGTGGGTGACAGTTAGTGGGGTGAGGTAAAGGATACGAAGTGCGCAGTACCATCGAAAACATCGCCGCTAAGTCGTAGTTTCTCTCCATTGCGCATGCGTATCGCATGCGTATCTTATTCCGACTAGAATCGGCCTAAAGGATAACTGTACTTTTAAATTTATGGCTACGGTATGGCAAACCCTAAGAAAATGATCTCCCAGGTTCGAATACTACGTTACTGGATCTGTGATCGGAGTCGGTCTCACAAGAGAAGGTTTGTGTCTATAATTAGGGAGAAAACCACGTGACAGCCAGTTACACCTTATTTATGAGTTTCCCAGTGGCATGTTCGCGCTGACGTGAATGTCGGTGCTTTAGACGTGTGAGAAATGAGGACATCTTTACAATACAGCCTCACTGTACATGTTTTAGACACCAATAGAAAAACTCAGGCCACTCGCGGATGGTTGGCCTTAGACCCCACCTGTGTTTCTTCGAGACTTTTTTCTCCGGGGGGGGGGGGGCATTGTTAAAAGTATATACTTTCTAAATAAATTCCATCTCGTTCGGGGGGCGGTAGACTTTCTTCGGGAGGGGGGGGGGGGGGCAGCCGAAGATGCCCGGAAGCAGAGTTTCTTCCAGGCATCTCTTCGGGGGAGGGGGGGGGGCTGAGCCTCCCCGAAAAAGTCTACCGCCCCCCGAACGAGATGGATTTTATATAGTAAACATACACTGTTACTAGTGGCCGCCCCCCCCCCCCCCCCCGAAAAATGTTGACCGCCCCCCCCCCCATAAAATTTCGAGTGCCCCCCCCCCCCCCACCCCGGAGAAAAAATTCTGGAAGAAACACTGCCTGGAAGAAACTACTCTGGGTCCCACGTATTCCTAACGCCGGCTCATCCATAAATGGCGTCACGCTTTTTTGACGTTTTTTACCTCACTTCCAGTGTTTCTTCCAGACTTTTTTTCTCCGGGGGGTCACTTGAAATTTTCGGGGGGGGGGGGGGGCGGTAGACTTTCTTCGGGGGGGGGGGGGCGGACACTGTTAAAAGTATATATTTTCTATATAAATTATATAAATTTCATTTCGTTCGGGGGGCGGTAGAATTTTTTTCGGGGGGGGGGGGCAAAGCCTTCCCGAAGAGATGCCTGGAAGAAACTCTGCTCACCTCTTTCACACAAAACCAGACCCCCCCACCCCCCCCCCCCCCCACTAAAATGACGTCACATCTCAGCCTACAATCCGCCTCAAAATTGCTGTTGAATTTTTCTAAAAACATCGATATTTTTTCTAAAATCTTGTCTGAACTCTATCATATCAACATAGAGTATTTTAATCAATTCCTATTACAGTTTATTAAAATAGTTTTCTAACACGCGAAATAACGGCTAAAACTCGTTTTCTAACCAGGTCATTTGATTGACGTATCCGTCATTGACAACATTCAACAAAGCTTTTTTTTCCCTCTGTAATATTTGTAGTTGGTTTCACAACCCCCCCCCCCCCCCTTGCCTCCTCTGAGATAGTTTTAATGTCTACACACTTAATAGTAACGATGTTTATGTATAGACTATACATAGCCGTTTATTAATAGAGCTGGGTTGTATTAATGGGGTAATAAAGTCTGAAAGAAACACAGATGGAAAGGTGATGCAAAATTTTGCATTAAAGACGTTATATAGGCCTAGTGTTTAGTTGCCCTAGTATTTATTGAAATATCGTATCGATTTCTACAACTAGAATCTAGTATTTAGGCAGACGACGTAACGTAAATGTAATTGAATTGAATATATTACATCGTGCGGCGTCAAAACGGCCAATGACAAAACGGCCCCGACATAAGAGCCCCGTCAAATTGACCTCGTCAAAATGGCCAGCGACATATGGACCCCGTCATAAAGGCTCCAGATAAATAGGCTCCCGCCATTTAGTCTCCCGACAAATACGCTCCCGTTATATAGGCTCCCGACAAAAGGGCCCCAGTCAATAAGGCTCCTGACAAATAGGCTCCTGTCATTTTGGCTCCCGACATATAGGCTCCCGTCATTTAGTTTTTTTCCACAAAACGGCCCCCGTCATTACGACTCCCGACGAATAGGCTAGCGTCATTTTGGCTCACGACAAAAAGGCTCCTGTCAATTTGGCTCCAGACAAAAGTACCACTGACAATACTGTTTCTGTAGAGACTAAGTCTCCCGGCAAAGCGGTACGTCTAATTGAATATGACACCTGCCAGTGGGACCCCTTCATCAATTAGTTAGCTTATCCAACACTCTTAAGTAATACAACGTATGCATCTCTTGTTCGGCAGGCCTTATTTTTATATTAGTTTATCTATTATAAAATAAAGTATGTTCTAATTTAAGGGTCATCTATCTATGACTTCCATAATTGAGTTGTTTATAGGCTGTTCCAACTCAGTGTGTGGGGGAGAAGGGTCCACGCTGCACCTTCCTACCTCCAGTATGCTTGTAGATTATCAAAACAAAATGTCGTTATCCTGTAAACATCATGTATATCGTACATTTTCACTTCTGTGCTCGCTTTTATGCAACAGATCTTTACTGTTATAAATTAAACATTATCAAAATTTTAAAATTGGTAGATTTTAGCTGTTAAGGGCTTGATTTGTTTGTGAATTGATGTTGGTTCATGAAAAACAATTTCATTCAGGCATTAAAAAGAGGTTATAGTAGTAGTGGAGGTAGGACAAAATGGTTACTTTTATGCCAATAGTGGTCATGCCATTCATTTGTCTGGAGCCAATATGTCGAGAGTCATTTTGTCGGTAGCCAATATGTCGGGAGCCCATTTGTCGGTAGCCAATATGTCATGAGCCCATTTGTTGGGAGCCCATTTGTTGTGAGCCCTTATGTAGGGAGCCAATATGTCGGGAGCAGCTTTGTCGGGAGCCAATATGTCCTGAGCCTATTTGTCGGGAGCTAATATGTCGAGAGTCCATTAGTCGGGAGCCTAAATGTCGGGAGCTCATTTGTCGGGAGCCTATAGTTCTATATCGCGAGTCAATATAACGGGAGCCCATTTGACGGGAGCCAATAAGTCGGGGCCCTTTTGACGGGGCTGTTTTGACTGGGTCGTTTTGTCGGGGGTCGATTTGACGGGGTCGAATTAACGGGGCCGTTTTGACGGACCGATTTGTCCTGGGCCGTTTTGACAGGGCACCATATTACATTATTATTATTATTAACTAGATAAATGGCCCGTTGAGGAAGGGTACAACGGGCGCTAGGCTGATAGTGCTGTCTCTTTTCTCTAAACTAAAACCAACCCACCCCCCCCCACACACCACCCCCACCCCACCACCCCACCCCCACCCCCCACAAACCACCCCCACCCCCCACCACACACCAACCCCACCCCAACCCCTCACCCCCACACACCACCCCCACCCCCCACCACACACCGCCCCCCCCCCACCCCCCCCCCCCCCCCCCCAAAAAAAAACATGTCTACCGTCCCATTCAACGAAATATAATTATATACTTTTTCCAGTGTCCGCCCCCTCCCAGAAAATTCTACCCCCGCCCCCGAAAATTTCAAGTACCCCCACCCCTCTCCGGGGAGGAAAAAGTCTGAAAGAAACACTGAAACCAACCCACCCCCCCACCCCCCCACACCACCCCCCCCACACACACACACCACCCCCCCACCCCACCCCTCCACCACCCCCCACCCCAAAAAAAAACATGTCTACCGTCCCATTGCAAGAAAACCACTTTTTAGATTAGACACATTAATTAGGCGGTAATTTTATTATAGAGTATCGATGAGGAAATTTCTTTTGAGTTGGGGAGGGGGGGGCTCAGACGTTCTTACGCGGGGGGTGGGGCTTCGCCCCTACCCGAAGAATTGTATGCAAGAAACTCTTCACGCAAACCATTTAGATTAGACAACATTTCCTTTTTAATTCAATGTTTACGCGATAATCAATGACGTCATATGACTGTGTGCACTCTCTGGTTTGAGATTATGTTCTACTCTGCGCTAAATGTGTCGACGTCATACTTCGTTTTTCGAAATACTATGCATGTTTTTAAATTGCTTGTGTTTTCTCTAGAGCGTTCTTGTCAGACAGAGCGTTCTTGTCAGATAGACAGACAGACAGCGAAACTATTATTATAGACGAGAAAAAACTAAAACCAACCCACCCCCCCCCCCACACACCACCCCCCACCCCCCCACCCCACCCCCCCCCCCACCCCCCCCACACACCACCCCCACCCCCCACCACCCCCACCCCAACCCCTCACCCCCACACACCACCCCCACCCCCCACCACACACCACCCCCACCCCTCACCCCCACACACCACCCCCTCCACATACCGCCCCCCCCACCCCCCCCAAAAAAAACATGTCTACCGTCCCATTCAACGAAATATAATTATATACTTTTTCCAGTGTCCGCCCCCTCCCAGAAAATTCTACCCCCGCCCCCGAAAATTTCAAGTACCCCCCACCCCTCTCCGGGGAGGAAAAAGTCTGAAAGAAACACTGAAACCAACCAACCCCCCCCCCCCCACCCCCCACCCACCCCCCCACACACCCCCCCACACACCACCCCCCCCACACACACCACCCCCCCCACACACACCCCCCCCCCCCCACCCCTCCACCACCCCCCACCCCCAAAAAAATATGTCTACCGTCCCATTCAACGAAATATAATTATATACTTTTTCCAGTGTCCGCCCCCTCCCAGAAAATTCTACCCCCGCCCCCGAAAATTTCAAGTACCCCCACCCCTCTCCGGGGAGGAAAAAGTCTGAAAGAAACACTGAAACCAACCCACCCACCCACACCACCCCCACCCCCCCCCCCACACCCCCCACCCCTCCACCCCCCCCCCCCCCCCCCCCCCAAAAAAAAACATGTCTACCGTCCCATTGCAAGAAAACCACTTTTTAGATTAGACACGTTAATTAGGCGGTAATTTTATTATAGAGTATCGATGAGGAAATTTCTTTTGAGTTGGGGAGGGGGGGGGGGGGGGGGCTCAGACGTTCTTACGCGGGGGGTGGGGCTTCGCCCCTACCCGAAGAATTGTATGCAAGAAACTCTTCACGCAAACCATTTAGATTAGACAACATTTCCTTTTTTTCAATGTTTACGCGATAATCAATGACGTCATTACATTACTGAGTGCACTCTCTGGTTTGAGATTATGTTCTACTCTACGCTAAATGTGTCGACGTCATATTTCGTTTTTCGAATTACTGTGCATGTTTTTAAATTGCTTGTGTTTTCTCTAGAGCGTTCTTGTCAGACAGAGCGTTCTTGTCAGATAGACAGACAGACAGCGAAACTATTATTATAGACGAGAAAAATGGCCCGTTGAGGAAGGATACACCGGGCGCTAGGTTGATAGTGCTGTCTCTTTTCTCTAAACTAAAACCAACCCACCCCCCCCACACACACACACCACCCCCCCACCCCCCACCCCACACCCACCCCACACACCAGCCCCCCCCACCCCACCCACCGCCACCCACCCCCACCCCACCCCCACCCCCCAAAAAACATGTCTACCGTCCCATTCAACGAAATATAATTATATACTTTTTCCAGTGTCCGCCCCCTCCCCGAAAATTTTACCCCCGCCCCCGAAAATTTCAAGTACCCCCACCGCTCTCCGGGGAGGAAAAAGTCTGAAAGAAACACTGGTGTCGCGCTTAGCCACTACGCGAAGAATTGCATTAAAGAAATTGCGAGAAAACCACTTTTTAGATTAGACACATTAATTAGGCGGTAATTTTATTATAGAGTATCGATGAGGAAACCACCGCCCCACCCACCCCCCCACTCACACCTCCCCCCCACCCCCCCCCACTCCCCACCCCCCCCCCCACCCCCCCCCCCCCCCCACTCCAAAAAAACATGTCTACCGTCCCATTCAACGAAATATAATTATATACTTTTTCCAGTGTCCGCCCCCTCCCCGAAAATTCTACACCCGCCCCCGAAAATTTCAAGTACCCTCACCCCTCTCCGGGGAGGAAAAAGTCTAAATTAAAACCACCCCCCCACTCACCCCCACCCCCCCCCCCCCACACACACACCACCACCCCCCCACCCCCCACCCACCCCCCCCCCCCAAAAAAAAGCATGTCTACCGTCCCATTCAACAAAATATAATTATATACTTTTTCCAGTGTCCGCCCCCTCCCCGAAAATTCTACCCCCGCCCCCGAAAATTTCAAGTACCCCCCACCCCTCTCCGGGGAGGAAAAAGTCTAAATTAAAACCACCCCCCCCACTCACCCCCCATCCCCCCCCCCACACCCCCCCCCTCCCCCCACCCCCACCCACAACCCCCCCCCCCCCCCCCCCCCCCTAAAAAAACATGTCTACCGTCCCATTCAACGAAATATAATTATATACTTTTTCCAGTGTCCGCCCCTCCCCGAAAATTCTACCCCCGCCCCCGAAAATTTCAAGTACCCCCACCCCTCTCCGGGGAGGAAAAAGTCTAAATTAAAACCACCCCCCCACTCAACCCCCCCCCCCCCACCCCCACCCCCCTCAGACGTTCTTACGCGGGGGTGGGGCTTCGCCCCTACCCGAAGAATTGTATGCAAGAAACTCTTCACGCAAACCATTTAGATTAGACAACATTTCCTTTTTTTCAATGTTTCAATGACGTCATTACATTACTGTGTGCACTCTCTGGTTTGAGATTATGTTCTACTCGACGCTAAATGTGTCGACGTCATATTTCGTTTTTCGAATTACTGTGCAGGTTTTTAAATTCCTTGTGTTTTCTCTAGAGCGTTCTTGTCAGACAGATAGATAGATAGAGAGACAGCGAAACTATTATTATAGATAATAATTAATGAATGTGTTGTAGATTGCATCTAAACAGGAAATGACCTTTGGTGTTTCGCGGTAAATATGGAATAACAATAACACACTTCATTCTAAATCTAGGCCCGAAGCCTCTTCTTCTCGATGATACTGCTCGATGATAGATTCTACTTTCTAGTAAACCTTGCACTATAGACTACATTAAAAAGCCCTCTTTAAGCCTAACATTGTCTAATTTATTAACGAGTAACTGTCATAAGACGTCCTAAGTCTGGGCATAAGACGTCTGTCTGGGTAAAACTCCATTTTAGCGTATTTTATTCCCCCGCTTCACGTTCATCTCCAGTTGAGCGTATTTTATTATAAACACAACCGAAACACACAAAAACGTTAGGAAAACACTAGCTCTACTTATTGGTTGTGAATGTGAATTTAAATTAGAAAATGTAAAAAAAAAAACACATAAAAAAGCATTAGAACTGTTCCAATTAAATATCGTGTGATCGTCAGCGGGAGAAAAATCCTTACAGGTCGAGGGTTCACCGTGAGTTCACATTGACTTTAAGGTGAGCTTTATTAAACTATTTTTACTACATAGGTATGTAAATAAACAATTTATTAAAATTAGAATTCATTGTTTATGCAGAGAGTCGTACATAAATTAAATACGCCTTCATATAAAATATATAAACATTTATGATATATATATATATATATATATATATATATGTATGTATATAGATGTATATATATAGAGGTAATATGTATATTTTAAAATGATATTCATATTCATATTCAGCATACGTCATAGCTCGGGCAATAGCTGTTTTAAATGGTGTTGGCCTCAGTTTTGGGGTCATTGCAAGTTCATAAATATTAAATGTTTATTTAAAGTATCATGCCTGAGAGATACTTGTAACAATACAAACTTAACCGCCTTGCAATTGCCACATTGTGAATACGTACTTCACCCATTGCCATGAAAATTCTAATTGACACACGAACATAGATCTAGCACATTCAATATTCTAAAACTGGATTTTTCTCAAGTTTTGACAAAAGTTAATTATCAAAATCTAAAACAAAGTCAGTCTCTTTGGGTTTTTTTTTAATTCATTTTTATTCATTTGTTAAAACAAAAATACAATACAAATAAATAAATCGTGTTTTCCTAATGTTTTGGTGTGTTTCGGTTGTTATAATAAAATACGCTCAGCTGGAGGTAAACAAGCAACGGAGAATAAAATACGCCAAAATGGAGTTTTACCGTCTGTCTGACCCTAGCTAGGCGAGATCTCGAGTAATCGAGTATGGCTGAGTACTGACTGAGTAATATTAATAAATAATGAAATAATATCCATTCATTAGGCCTAATTCATTTATTAATAATAAATTATTAGAATAGATCTATGTCATTGTGGTACTACCACTGGTAATACTGGTAGATAGTACTAAAGTAGATCTAGAGATCTAGATCTTATCTAGAAAAAAATCTAGATCTAGATGATCTTTCTTTTCAGACTTCAGACAGCTTAGCTTAGAATATTTTTCCTAATCATTAGGCCTATAAAATAACAAAATAATTTAATATTATTAATAGTTAACATACTGTTCTAGAGATTCTAGGCCTAGGTAGTAGGTACAGACAGAGAAGAACTGAAATGCACTTTGAAAAAGAAATTTTTAATTGGATCTAGAGCAGAGGCGTAGCGACCCTTCTTGGTGCCCGGGGACAAACTTTTCGATTTGCACCCCCCCCCCCCACCCCGTCAAACTTTCGATTTGCACCCCCCCCCCTCAAACTTTCAATTAGCACCCCCCTCAACCTTTCAATTTATTTTTCCAACCCATTTTGGTCCCCCCCCCCCCCCCTTGCTGCGCTACTGATCTAGAGTCTAGATATTACTAGATCTAGTATTTAAGTAAGTAACTAAAGTCCCCTTTCAAACCTGACGGTCTTAAGCCTTAAGGCAAGGAAGTAGTTCACTTGTTTCTGTGACCTTGGTGTATGAGGGGGTGGTGTGAGGCTGTGATCAGTCAACCGTATTTACTTAGCATATAACGTCACTTTTAACGTGAGTTAGGTACCCATCAGAGCTGAGTGGATTCAGGGACAGTCTAGTATCTACTGACTTGAATTCGGGTTCGAACTCGAGACATACGGGTTAGCTGTCCAGCTCTCTACCACTAGACCACTCCGTCCTCCTACTCCTACTAGTATTTACCCAGCCAAATAAATTTATTACGGCCTATATTATTTTCTATATCTTGAAACAATTCATTTTGTAGCCTATTATTACTTTAGAATTAGATTCTGAAGTTTAGAATAGTTACTATTGAAATTAATTTTGTATTATTAGAAATTATATCTGCCTTAGGTAGCAGATTGGTCACTGACTTAAGTGCATCTTTAATAACAAATACTATTATTACTTTTAATCTGATGATTGAAGAATTTTATCTTTGATTTTTTTTTATGTAGCCCCGCTCTACTTAGTCTAGTAATTACTAATTAGATCTACCTACCAGAATTAGATCTACCTACCAGATCTACTACTAGATCTTGTAGCAACAAGGCTGCTTAAGATGAATGAACTAGGCATTTATCACTTGCGGAGAATTGGGCCTGGAGCAACTAGACCTGGAGTCCTCGATGTTATGGAGTAAGACCATTTTATTATATTTTAACAGTTCACAACAGTTAACATCTGTTGTTAGATCAGAAAGAAGACATTTTTTTTTAACAAAGACTGTTTTTAGTCCCTACTATAGATCTAATGTTCCTGGTTTGATAAGTTAGTCTTTGTTAGACTCTTTTAATGAGCCCTCCCTAGTGTGGCATTTAAGCGCAAATATTTATATTGTGACAGCATAGAAGAAAACACAACTGTCAACAACACTTTAAAAATTATTTTAATTCTCTTTTTAAATGTCAAATTTTCAGTCTTCACAAAGTCACAACATTGATTGGGCACAACAGTAGTCAAGTAGATTTACTCCTGGATTCATCAGATGCTGTTTTAATCAACTTTTTAATTAACTTTTTAATTATCTTTTTAAATGTCAAATTTTCAGTCTTCACAAAGTCACAACATTGATTGGTCGCAACAGTAGTCAAGTAGATTTTCTCCTGGATTCATCAGATGCTGTTTTAATTAACTTTTTAATTAACTTTTTAATTGTCAAATTTTCAGTCTTCACAAAGTCACAACATTGATTGGGCGCAACAGAAGTCAAGTAGATTTCCTCCTGGATTCATCAGATGCTGTATCAAGCCAGTATATATCTCGTCTTCATGCTCGAGTGGTCAGACAAGACAACAATTTGTACAGGCTCTATGATGACAGCCTGAATGGAGTTTTTATCAACAACACTAAAATGTGTGGTACGATGATCTTTTTTTTTATAATTAAAATTTGTAAAGAGATGGTATATTTATTTTGGGATACTTTTTATACCTGTGTCCAATAATAAAATCTTCTTAAAAAGGGGTGTTAGGTTAGGTTAACTAAATACACACATGGCTTTCTAATGTCAATGCTAACCCCAACTCTAGTTCTACCCTATGCCTAACCCTAATTTCTAACCAGGTTACTGGTAGTTAACTAAAATACGCACATGGCTTGCTAATGTCAATGCTATCCCTAACTCTAGTCCAACCCTACGCCTAACCCTAATTTCTTGCCAATAAACTAATCAAGATTACAATACTACTAACAACCTAATTCCCCTATTTATTTATGGAAGAGTCTGTTATCGGACATCGGTATCCTCAATGATAGAAAAATCTTAATGAAAAACCTGTTGGTAATTTTTAAATTTATTTAGGCTGATTAGTTTATAGTTTTTATTTTTTTGCAGGCAGTGTTGTTTTGCAAGAAGGGGACGCCATAACATTTGGACATCCCTGGGGGTTAAAATTAGCCACAGGGGTTTGGAAGAGACAGCCAGATTCAGAGTACCAGTTCATTGTAAGTAAAACAAAGCACCAGCCGAAGTTTACAACCAATGTGTTAAATGTCAGATGAATAGAACTATTGGATGGAATAAAGTTATTCGTAGTGATTTTTTGCTATTTATGATACCCATGTGACAGCCTGGCCTAGTGGTAGAGCCCCAGACTGCTAACCCAAATCTGGGTTCAAGTCAGTAGAGCATCCCAGCTCTGACGTGAGGGAAAGTAAAGGTGGCTGGGCATAGTGCTGACCACATATGCCAAGGTCACTGAAATAGGTGAACTCTACTTCACTTGACCCATGGACCGTCAGGTTCAAAAAGGGAACTTTATTATGATACCCTTAATTTTTTTTGTTGTATCTGTTATCTTTAATTTTTATGTGACAGCTTTATTGAATTTTACTTGCTTTTTTAAAAATATTTTTTTAAACTGATTTCTTGTTATGCTTGTAATAAGTTATATAAAGCCATCTGTGGTAATGCTACATATGTTCTTATTTATTGCTAATAATTATTTCAGTTTGAAAAGTGTACCTGCAATGTCGGCCTACATAGAGCAGTTTTAGAGGATAATGTAAGTGATGTAAATTATCTTACTTATTCACAAGCTAACTACATTTTTTATGTAATCTATGATTTGTCTTACATCTTCACAAGCCCCTAGATTTATTTATTGAATGTAAGAATGTATAATTGATGATTCAGTAAAATGAGTTATTTTAATAAATATTGATAAAATATAATCAACATAAACACATTAATTTAATGAGATGTTCCTCGATCAGAAATTCTTAACCTTTTTGGAAGTACCAAACACCACTGGTTTCAAATGTGCATTCACAGAACCCTTATAAACAAAACTACTGTCTGCACTGACATAATCTGATAGTGAATCAAATGAGCTGGGTGTGTTTCTTGAACTCTGCCGAATCCCTGAGGGATTAAGTTAAACCCCCAGGGGTTCAATTAATCCCCCAGGGGTTCAATCAAACCCAGGTTCAGAAGCAGTCCTAGATTTTAATTAAATGTAAAAAAAAAAAAAATTTTTTGTCTAAGTCTCGTTTGTGGCTATTCTTCCAGATCAACCTAGAAAACACATCCACCCACTTCCAGTTTGATCATTTGAGAACGAATTCAAATGTTGATCACATGGCGCACGGGATATTGAACAGCTGCGTTTTTAGGCAGCCAACTTCTCCCATCATTCATTCCCCATCACACACCAAGTTCCTACCATCTTCACCCTTCATCCATCACGGCTCGGAGAACCTTGACGGTGCCTCACACTCAACCCCGACCAAGCCTCAGAAGAGAATCACAGATTTCTTTCACTCGCCCAGACCGAAACACACAGAGAAGGTCAGTGTATGTGACGTGACGTATGGTGCAGATATCTCTGAGTGGGAAGACTCTGAGCAGGGTATGTGTGAGTTTACGGCAGATGACGGCACTGTCAGACCTGAAATGGAGGCAGATCGTATCATTCATACATTTGGTGTTGGAAACTTCAGTGAAAAATCGAAGACAGTTTCTGACGAAATTATTGCGGAAATGTCAAATTCATTCATAGAGGACAGTATTGCTGAAGTTTCAAATATAGTCATAGAGGAAAGTATTGCTGAAATATCTATTATAGTCATAAACGAAAGTATCGCTGAATTAACTAATACAGTTATAAAGGAATGTATTGCTGAAACTTCATATACACTCATAGAGGAAAGCATTACTGAAAAGTCAATCACATCCGCAGAAGAAAATCTAATTGAAAACACAAATTTAGTCTTTGTGGAAAATAACATTCAAGAATCAAATACTAGTTCAACTGAACAAAAAATGGATGATGAAAATGCAGAATGTGATAAACAAATAAACGTTGCTCCAAAATATATTCCCACATACGGCTCTAGTTCTAAACATAGACTTCAGCTCAGAAAAATTCCTGATGTAACTATCAGCCAAATAAAAGATGGCAGCTTGCTTACATCTTTTGGTAAGGAACCTTGTTTAACAATTTGTTCAGAAAATGGGGGATTAGCAACTCCAGAAGATGTACCTGTCCATGAGCAAGGCGATGCTAGTATTGATCAAAATGATGGAGGTTTGATCTCCCCATCTTTATTGCTTGATGCTGATAGGAATAAGGCGCAGACTTTTTGTACAACTGTGGCTACATCAGAGCTGGTTTGTACAACTGGGGCTACATCAGAGCAGGCTTGTACAATTGTGGCTACAACAGAGCAGGCTTGTACAACTGTGGCTACATCAGAGCAGGCTTGTACAATTGTGGCTACATCAGAGCAGGCTTGTACAACTGTGGCTACATCAGAGCAGGCTTGTTGTACAGAAGGTGCTACATCAGAGCAGGCTTGTACAACTGTGGCTACATCAGAGCAGGCTTGTACAACTGGGGCTACATCAGAGCAGGCTTGTTGTACAGAAGGTGCTACATCAGAGCAGGCTTGTACAACTGTGGCTACATCAGAGCAGGCTTGTACAACTGGGGCTACATCAGAGCAGGCTTGTACAAGTGTGGCTACATCAGAGCAGGCTTGTTTACCTGGAGCTACCATGGAATGGGAGACCACTCAAGTTAACAGAGATGATGGAAAAGGGACTGAACCATTGGCTGACAGTGGTGGTGGTAACATAGGGGTAACTGGGCCATCTGGACCCAAGTCAGACACTTCTCCTGACACTGATAGTGAGAAGGTTGTAGATCATTCTGACACAGGTGATGTAGATCATTGTGATGCAGGTGTAGATCATTGTGATGCAGGTGTACATTGTGACACAGGTGTAGATCATTGTGATGCAGAAGTACATTGTGATGCAGGTGTTGTTCTGTCTGACACAGGTGTAGATCATTGTGATGCAGGTGTTGTTCTGTCTGACGCAGGTGTAGATCATTGTGATGCAGGTGTAGACCATTGTGATGCAGGTGTAGATTGTGATGCAGGTGTACCTGGTGACGAAGTTGTAGATCATTGTGATTCAGGTGTAAATAATTGTGACGCAGGTGTAGATCATAGTATCCCAGGTGTCAACCACTGAAAAAAAGGTGTAGCTGCTACCATGTATGACCAACTCCCCTCACCACTAAGTCCCAATACAATGGCGACCCCTGAATCAAATAACATTGCTTTAAGCGTGGATTCACATTGTAATTCCTGCATTAAAAAAATAAATTCTATCTGTGAGAAGGAAACAACCAGATCCAGTTGTCACATCAACACAGATCATCTTTCAATGATGGGGTCAGAACAGTGTGACTGTGAAAAAACTCCAAACATAGACAGCCGTGAAATTTCTTCTAATCCAGTTGACAAAGTATCAAACAGTTGTGATGATAGTGTTGATGTTGGTGTAAACATTTCATTAGAGAATTCCACCAACCAGGGCGCCTTAACGAGTTTTGAAGTGATGGGGTCAGAACAGTGTGAAAAAACTCTAAACATTATAGACAGCTGTGAAACTTCTAATCCAGTTGACACAGTGTCAAACAGCTATGACGATAGTGTTGATGTTGGTGTAAAGGTTTCATTAGAGAATTCCACCAACCAGGGCGCCTTAACGAGTTCTGAAGACGTTAACGATGTTCACTGTTTCACACTTCAACACCAATCTCTACGTCGTTCCCCACTTCCAGGATGTATACCAATGTATAACACAGCTTCAGCTGTGAGGAAGGAAATAGTGCAGCACATCTGCGCAGACTTTGACGAAGACTTCAGTCAATCTGATATCAGTGTGGAGGGTCTGCAGGCCGTGGTGCAGAAAGTTATAGAGGACCCTGACGAAGATGTGGAATCTAAGTGTCTGATACATGCAATACATGGAGGTTATAATCCAGAGGGCGAGGAATTAAACCAGAACAGTAGTGGTAGAGATAGGACACAAAACAATATTGTTGACAGAGTTGATTTAAATTCTGGAACAGATGCGAAACAAAGTTTAGATTATGGAAATGTTATAAAAGAAATGAATATTGATGGTAAAGACAAAAACATTAGTGATGCATACGTTGGTCCAAATAATGATGAAGTTAGTCTAAATCTCGAAAATGTTATAAAACAACAGAACAGTATTATTTTGAATGGGGCTTGTAACAATAGACCCACCATTATTGATATGGTTGATAGCTTGACTAGTGAAGGACTAAATATGGAGTGTATCTTACCCCAGAATGTTCCAGAGAATGATAATGCACCTCAAGAAATGGAGTCAGAAAATAATGATAATTTGTATGGTTTTGTGACTGCCAGTGAGGAGCCTACAGTCAACATTTCATTACTGCAGTCTGTCAATGAAGGGAAACTGAAAGAGGTCAATCATGTTACAATAGAAGAATCTATTGATGATGTTATAGAAGAAAATGTAGGCGAGGATGTTATACAACTTGTGGCATATGATGATGTCACACAAGAAAAGGCTAACGATGATGCTATTCAAGATGTAAATGATGATGTTATTCAAGAAGAGTCAAATTATGATGTCGCCCACAAAGATGTAAATAATGATGTCACACAAGATGTATCAAATGTCATGAAAGATGTGGCAAATGATGTTATTCGAGATGTAAATGATGATGTTAGAAAAGAAAAGGTAATAGATGATGTTTCACAACAAGTGGCAAATAACGTCACACAAGAAGATGCAAATGATGATGTTATTCAAGATATTGATGTTATTCAAGATGTAAATGATGATGTCACACAAGATGTAAATGATGTTACACAAGAAAAAGCAATTGATGATATCACACAAGAAGATGTAGATGGTGATGTTATTCAAGATGTAAATGATGATGTCACACAAGATGTAAATGATGATATCACACAAGAATATGTAAATGTTGATGTTATTCAAAATGTAAATGATGATGTTATTCAAAATGTAAATGATGCCACACAAGATGTAAATGATGATGTCACACAAGAAGATGTAAATGACGTCACATATTTTGTCAATAGCACAAACTCAAATATTGACAACTCTCATGACAAGGGCATCAACTCTGATGACAAGGGCATCAACTCTAATGACAAGGGCATAAACTCTGATGACAGGGGCATCAACTCTGATACAAAAGATCTCCTGTGTAAAAAATTATTTCTTCTTGCTCTTGGCCTTGGTGACTGCAACATTCTTCACCAACTCAACATATCGGCCACTGGCACCACAACGCCATCTGGTGAGAGTCACTGTACCACCAAAATCACGCTCCACTACTCACCTGATGTCGGGGTGGATGAGTCAGAGTCTGGTGCCAGCCAGCCGAGTGATAGCGAGGATGACCTACGCCTTGTGTGGTCACAAGCGGAGGCTAATGACGAGGGGCCCTCTACATTGTTAACGAGCACAGGTCATAGTGAAGGTCTAAATCATTGTGAAGATGGGGTAGACAAGACTGGTTTGAAACAAGCTGTGAGCTGTGATGTGGGTGGAGCTCTTTTAACTAGAAGATGGAAACAGTGTGGAAGCCATGATGGTGACCTTGGTGAGGCTAAAAATAGCATTTGTGTTGATGGAACTGAAAGTAGCAAATTTACTAGTGTTGGAGGAACTGACAGTAGCATTTCTGCTAGTGTTGATGGTACTGAAAGTAGCATTTCTGCTAGTGTTGATGTGACTGAAAGTAGCATTGTTTCCAGTGTTGAAGAGAAGCAAACAGAAAAACATGTGAACACTCAGGATAAGGAAAATGGAAATGTTGTCTCTGAAATAACCATGACAGACAAAAAAGAAGTCAATTTTTCAAATACTGAACCTAAAGAATCGCTCATACAAGCACCTAAAATTACAAACTGTTCAGAAATTCTGGGAATTTTTAATGAAACTAAGCAAAGCCTAGATATTGATTTGTTGAATAGAAACTTGGTTGAAAATGTAACAAGAAGTGAGGATCTGATTTTTAAAAATAGTGAACGTGTAACTGTAAGTGATGTATGTGCAGATGTTTCTTTTATTACAGAACAAAATATGGATAAATCTAAGTGTACACAACATACAGATCATCATTTCCCATTACTGAGATGTGATGACAAAATAAGAAGGTTGAAAAGGTTGTCTACAGACAGCATGGCTACACAGTCTAAAAGAAGGAAACAGGACTTTGTGTTACTTCAGACAGAGAAGAGCTCTACATATAGTAGCATGAGTGAATCTTGTGCTGATGAGGTGTTTTCTGAGGATTTATTTAATAGTGAGATTTTGATGGAAGAGCAGGTGGATGATGTAGTTACACAGGAGCAGGATGTGAATGTGGCTACACAGGAGCAGGATGTGGCTACACAGGAGCAGGATGTGGTTACACAGGAGCAGGATGTGGCTACACAGGAGCAGGATGTGGCTACACAGGAGCAGGATGTTGCTACACAGGAGCAGGATGTGGGTGTGGCTACACAGGAGCAGGATGTGGCTACACAGGAGCAGGATGTTGCTACACAGGAGCAGGATGTGGGTGTGGCTACACAGGAGCAGGATGTGGATGTATTTATACAGGAGCAGGATGTGGGTGTGGCTACACATGAGCAGGATGTGGGTGTGGCTACACAGGAGCAGGATGTGGCTACACAGGAGCAGGTGGTGGGTGTGGCTATACAGGATGCGGATGTGGCTACACAGGAGCAGAATGTGGCTACACAGGAGCAGGATGGGGATGTGGCTACACAGGAGCAGGATGTGGATGTGGCTACACAGGAGCAGGATGGGGCTACACAGGAGCAGGATGGGGCTACACAGGAGCAGGATGTGGCTACACAGGAGCAGGATGGGGATGTGGCTACACAGGAGCAGGATGGGGCTACACAGGAGCAGGATGTGGATGTGGCTACACAGGAGCAGGATGTGGCTACACAGGAGCAGGATGTGGATGTGGCTACACAGGAGCAGGATGGGGCTACACAGGAGCAGGATGGGGCTACACAGGAGCAGGATGTGGCTACACAGGAGCAGGATGGGGATGTGGCTACACAGGAGCAGGATGGGGCTACACAGGAGCAGGATGGGGATGTGGCTACACAGGAGCAGGATGTGGCTACACAGGAGCAGGATGGGGCTACACAGGAGCAGAATGTGGCTACACAGGAGCAGAATGTGGCTACACAGGAGCAGGATGTGGCTACACAGGAGCAGGATGTGGATGTGGCTACACAGGAGCAGGATGTGGGTGTGGCTACACAGGAGCAGGATGTGGCTACACAGGAGCAGGATGTTGCTACACAGGAGCAGGATGTGGGTGTGGCTACACAGGAGCAGGATGTGGCTACACAGGAGCAGGATGGGGCTACACATGAGCATGATGTGAATTTGGCTACACAGGAGCAGGATATGGCTACACAGGAACAGTATGTGGGTGTGGCTACACAGGAGCAGGATGTGGGTGTGGCTACACAGGAGCAGGTGGTAGATGTGGCTACACAGGAGTTGGTGGGTGTGGCTTCACAGGAGCAGGTGGTGGATGGGGCTACACAGGAGGTGGTGGGTGTGGCTTCACAGGAGCAGGTGGTGGGTGTGGCTTCACAAGAGGTGGTGGGTGTGGCTACACAGGAGGTGGTGGGTGTGGCTTCACAGGAGCAGGTGGTGGGTGTGGCTACACAAGAGGTGGTGGATGTGGCTACACAGGAGCAGGGTGTGGCTACACAGGAGCCAATAGATGTGGCTATACAGGAGTTTGTAGCTGTGGCTATACCAGAGGTGGTGGTTGTGGCGACACAGGATCGTATAGATGTGACTTTGCATGAGCATGATGTCTCTATCCAGGATCAGGTGGTGGATGCTTCTCATACAGAGCAGTGGAGTTGTGACCTGGAGACTGAAACCACTGCAACACATGAATGTATAGATCTGTTAGGTATAGAGAGACAAGAGGGTGGCCTAACACTAATAGATACAACAAATAAAGTGATAGATCTAAACAGTGATACTGAAACAAAAAATATAGACATAGTAGATAAAGTGAATCAAGTTAGTGAACTTGCAGATGAAGTAGAAGTGAGAAAAGCTAGTGAAACTTTTGAGCCATCCAAGATAGATGTAAATGATACACTTGGCAACCTACATCTTAGGGAAGTTATTTCAACTCATGGGTCAGTGGAAGACATTGTCAGGAATAATAATCTTCCAGAAAGTTGTGATAACACATTTGTAGAAGCCGAATGCTCTAACCTGACAGCAACCAGCTTAATCCACCCACCAGACTCGTTACCTCATAATTTTACAAAGGTCAAGGTTGAGGATAAAAATAGTTTTATCACAAAAGCTCATGACTGCTGGGACTGTGATACAAGATGTGATAATTTTAGCTCGCCTGGTCATGTGACACAGAACTCTATGAACCTCAAGAGAAAACTTACCTGCCAGGATGCCACGCCCTCTAAGGTACAGAGGGTGGAGTCTAGCGAGAGTAGTGTTTTACACACTGACACTCTAACTGCTGTGTCATCAGCTGAACCGGCAGTGACAAGATCAGCATCACTGTCATCAGCAACAAGGTCATTGCTGTCGTCATGTGCATCTTCGGCAACACTGTCATTGGCACCAGGGTCATTGCTGTCATCATCCATGTCACTACCAGCTCCATCTCTGTCGTCACCGTCTACATCCTCTAATGATAACCAGAGTCAGGTAAACCAAGATCAGCAGGTGTTGAGAGCCAAGAAAAGACAGAGGCTGCAAACAGGTATAGCTTTCATAATTACTAGGTTCTTTTTAAGAATGTCTTTGGTTATAGATACAGTATTGTCCAAGATTAGGCTAGCTATAAAAGTGAAGTACGGTTTCAAACCTTACAATCATTGGGACAGATGAAGTAGAGTTCACCAGTTTCATGGATACAGTATTGTCCAAGATTAGGGTAGCTATAAAAGTGAAGTACGGTTTCAAACCTTACAATCATTGGGACAGATGAAGTAGAGTTCACCAGTTTCATGGATACAGTATTGTCCAAGATTAGGGTAGCTATAAAAGTGAAGTACGGTTTCAAACCTTACAATCATTGGGACAGATGAAGTAGAGTTCACCAGTTTCATGGATACAGTATTGTCCAAGATTAGGGTAGCTATAAAAGTAAAGTATCCTTTCCAACCTTATGATCATTGGGACAAATTAAGTAGAGTTCATCTGTTTCATTAACCTCGGCATTTGGAGGGATAGCGTGGTCAGCACTATCTTAGCCGCCTTTACTTTCCCTAACGTGAGTCAGGTACTCATCACAGCTGGGTGGGCTCAAGGACGGCATACAGACTTGAGCCTGGGATCCAAACTCAAGACTTTACAATGCTGTACTATTCCACCACGCTGTCTCCCATGGGGTATCTATCCTAAAATAGAAACATTGAAATGACCATTCTTGTGTCACCTACAGTTATCCTGGGTGAGCTGAAGAGGTTGAACAAGGTCATCAGGTCATCTTTAAAAGTAAACAGTGTGGTGAGTTGTCTTCTCCTTTACAGGCTAACACCATGTTTTTTAGTTAGATTTGCTGTTTAAGCCATGTCAGCCTGTATCTCCACTATACAGTAACTCTTGGATTTTACAAATCTGTGGAAATGATGATTAAATGGATAGTCTTAGTATCGTCATCTTTTCCTGTTCATGTCCAAGACAAAAGGGGTAGATAGAGTATATCTGTTTCAGTGACCTCAGCTAATGAAGGGATAGTGTGGTCAGCACTAGGCCCAGCCATCTTTATTTTCCCTTACGTGAATTAGGTACCCATCAGAGCTGGGTGCACTCGTGGACTGGATTTGAACACTCAAGTTTCGGGTTAGCAGTCTAGCGCCCTACCGCTAGGCCTTACCGTCCCATAGTGTTAGTATACTCACATATTAAACACAATTACAGATATAAAGGACCTTTTGACCCAAGGTCTTCATCAGTTCACAACAGTTAAAGATAAGACTTAAAAGACGCCCAGTGACATAATTTTGGACTCAACACTGAAATCATGTCTTGTCTAAAGGTTACGATATCCAAATGAAAAAATGTGTGTTAAATGACGCTTGGACAACACATAGGGGTGGCGTGAAAGATACATGTTAGTTAAAACCAGCGGTTGCTCAAATTCCAACTCTTAGTATGAGCAGCGATTACGTGTTCAGTGGGTTTTTAAAAACAAAAAGTGTCTAACTTCTGATAAAGTAAACAACCACCTAACAACCAAAACGTTTGACAGGATGTAGATCAAGCTGTGTCTGCTCTGGAAGACTTGGACCTGATGCCTATAAGTCCTGCTGTGCTTGTTGAGTACCCCACCATTATGGTCACCATCAAAAAGGTATATATTTATATATATGGTTGTTTACCTTTATTATTCTTTTCTTAAACCAACATCAAAAAGGTATATATTTATATCTATGGTTGTTTACCTTTTTTTTTTTTTTTTTTTTTTTTTTTTTTTTGGCCTCAGACATGTAATTTACAGCGTCAGTTGTGTGTTCGCTTTAGTATTACAGTTTTCATCGTTTACCTTTATTATTGTTTTCTTTAACCAACAACAAAAAGGTATATATATGGTTGTTTACCTTTATTATTCTTTTCTTTAACCAACATCCAAAAGGTATATAATTATATATATGGTTGTTTACCTTTATTATTCTTTTCTTTAACCAACATCAAAAAGGTATATATTTATATGTAACTAGGGGAAGTTACCAGACATAAGAACGCGGTACAGCGCTGTCAACTTTGACACGACTGATGCAATAACACAGGTGGTGGCTGATAACGATCAGAAAGCCAAGGCGTAGTATCTCGGGAAGCGATACAAAAGAACGGTCTGTCAACTTTGATGTGACAGGATGCAGATGGCTTATTAAATCGGACTGTACAACAGAAGCGGCGTAATTAACATTCTGATGTAACGATTACGATTATGATAGGACCGAATATGAGTACGATTATGAAGGGGATAGATAGGAAGGCGACGGCTGAACTCGCTGGTTCTCTCTCTCTCGCTCGCTCGCTCGATCAGTCAGTCAGTGTGGCAGTATCAAGTTGGTTATTGAACGGGTTAGCCGTATTGTGTTAAGAAGGACGATAGACATGTGTATTCAGTTAGATGAAGCCTAGTGAGGACTGTTGGGGGTCCGTTGATTCAGACTATTATTGTGAAACATCTCTCTTGATTCATTATATTATTGTGAAGCATTCTTTGATTCATGTAATAAAAGGATCAATAATGAACCTGCATCTTCGAGTATCTATGCTGTGGTCAATGTTGTGTGGAATGAGTGGTTAGACTCGGGAAGGTCACGTTTGGCGTTGTCGGCAGGGTAGCCAGAGACTCGTTACATTTGGCGTTGTCGGCAGGATAGACTCGGGGACTCGTTACATATATATGGTTGTTTACTTGTATTATTTCTAAAAGCAGCTGTTCAAACCCTTGAACTTTCAACTGTCATCTCTCCCACTCACTCCCATATTAACGAAAAATTATTAAAGGCAATGGTTCTGTCACCTTTTTGAGATCTGATATTTCATAAAAATGATTTAGTAAAAATGTCTCTGTGACCATAGAATTTGGAGGAACTCTGTGGATAGCTACATGTGCAGCTGCGCTTTATTTACCCATTTTACTATTTTTAGTCAGTTACCCATCTTAGATGATTTATTTTAGTCATGTTTTTAATTGTAATGTTGGACTGGATTCCAACTCAGTTATGTATTACGTATCAACCTGTTATATGCGCTTGAGTCCTATTTCAGCCTGCTTTTCTTTTTGGATTTGCCTCCATAGCCTTTTGTCCATCCAAACTACCAGGCAGTAGTGGTTTAGTTTTGTAGTAAGTAATGATTCTTTTAGTCAGGGGCCTGCCGTATCTGGTAAAACTACTAGTATTTTCAGAAAAGGATTTTGCCAAACTTTTCATTGCAGTTTGTATATATGACCTGACCACACACCTCATATCGTTGTTTGATATCATTTTTTTTTTCTCTAAAAGTCCGTGACTACATTCAATAAATACATTTATTAAAAAGAAAACATCAAAATGAGACAAACAAAAAAGAAAATATTAGTAAAGTTTATTAGTAAATTTGCCCTAATTAATTAATTTTTTTTTAAAAATATTCCCATGCAGTATCAAAACTACAGCTCCAATGTGACCATCAGAAACTTAGCACAGAGAATCTATTCAAGATTCACTGCAATGATAACACCCACTCATCATTAACATAAAGAAAAAAATGAGTTAGATGGGGTAGGTATATTCATAAGGGGTAAAGTTTACCCTTAAGAGGTGAAGGTCATCAATTCAAGAACAATGCCACCCATAAAAGGATATGATCCATTCATGCAATTGAGAAACGTTTTTTTAACAGTTAACCTTAAATTTAAATTAAGGTTCAGCTAATGTTCCGACACTTTTCTTTGAAAAAAATGTTTTTAACTTCTTCAATATGTTTGGTTCCTTCCCTGTTTCAATCTTTCATTTTATATCTCTAAGGGAAATGACTTTGTAAGAATTTTAATTATACTAAAATTGTACTTTCTTTTTATCTTATATCCAGAATAAATTATTAATTTAATTGATAATTTTTAGTGAGAATATAATGTGGTTGCACCCCATTGGTTAATAATTCCTAATGAAACATATTATTGTTTATAATCAAAATTTATCAATTTTACAAAATTTAGCCATGACTTACAATCTTATTTTAATTGATAATTTTTAGTGAGAATATAATGTGGCTGCATTCAATCCGTTTATAAATATGATTGTTTTCAATCAAATTGTATCAATCTTATAGAAATTTGTGATGACTTACAATCAAAAATTTTTTATGTAATGCAAACATGGAGTTGTGCACTTATCAAATGTTGAATATTTATTTTAATGTACAAAATTATGTTACTACTGTGCCGATTGTGCTTTCTGATTTTAACATTCGGTGTTCCATATTTACACCCAAACCAGAAATGGTAAACTTTCAATTTGAAAGTTTAAATCAAATTTAAAGATTAACCTTTCTACCTCTAATACTTGCCTTGAACCTGAAACGAGGAAAATTAGGAATGGTGTTTCTGTTTGTGGGCTAACAGGAGAGAAATCTTATAAAATGTACTGTATTTTTTTTTTACCTTTAGCCTTGCTTACCCCGGTATTAAATATTATGCCATTTACTTTTTTCATGTTTAAAATATTTTTATGAACAAAAAAAATGAATGTGGTGCTAGTGTGTGCCTTCTACTATTATTTTTTTTGTAAACAATTACCTGAGAAAGACATTTTTATGCTGATTGTGTTTTTACAGGTATAAAAAATAAATAAAACAAAATTAAATTAACTCATGTTGTGTTATCTTTTTGCTTTCTGTGATGTCATTCCCCGGAATCTTGTATACTTTTATGTGGATTGCTTTTTTTTTTCTTTTTATGCTTTACATTTTTTTTAAATTATCTGTATACACTCATTTTGAAACCAAGGGCAGCAATTCAACCTCACTCCAGCAGCTTTCGTTTCTGTTTTAGTACTTTTAGCCTAACTTGGCCTTGTAACATATGTATTTGCTTACCTCCTTCTTGCTGACTTGCATCTTTATTTTCTAGTTAATATGTAGCTAAAATATTTTGTGTAAAAGTAAAGTTCCCTTTTCAAACCTGACGGTCTATAGGGCAAGTGACGTAGAGTTCACTAGTTTCTGTGACCTCGGCATATGAAGAGATAGTGTGCTCAGCACTATGCCCAGCTGCCTTTACTTTCCCTAACGTGAGTTAGATACCCATCAGAGTTGGGTGGACTCAGGGACGGTCTACTGACTTGAACCCGGATTTGAACTCGAAACTTTCGGGTTAGCAGTCCAGCTTCATCTTAAATTTATTCAGACCAGTGACCCATAAGGTAGGCCTACATGTAGAGAGTTTAACAAAATGAAAGGAATTGTGGAGCTGCCTTCAAGTCCAATTTTTATTAAGGTAGCCTACCCATGTATTGTATTGGAACCAAACTCTAATAGAATACTCTCTCTATGTGATATGTGTTGGCAACTATTTTATAATCACGGCATCAATATTTGCTCATTTATTCACTAGTAGTGAAGAAAAAAAAGTAATATTGGTAAAATCTTAGTTTAGCGTCGTAAATTCGGCCAAAACTAGTAATGTGGGAGAGAGTGAATTTATGAATATGTCATTAAATATGAGTATATTTTCGTATATTTTGATAAAATATTATAGATAATTGAATAATAGATCACCATTTATGGTTAAATCAATTTAAATATCCTGAAATTAACTTTTATCAACCCTGTTCGAGATAGTAAATTTGCTATTAAAAACAGCAGCCATCTTAAGAAAATGTTATTGAGAGTAGCTTCCCTTTAATTTCTATTCATATGAAAATGTATTTAAATATGATCGTCTTGTTGTGTAGTCCGTATTACAAAGCATTTTTTTTTTTAAATGTGAATTTCCTAACAAACAACTTTATTAATTCTAGAAGCATTGTGAGATGCAACTTGTATCCATGTATTAAATCACGTTTTTTTTTTACTAATGTTTATTTGATCTTACTATTACTAATTAGTTGTGAGTTTTTTCTTATTGTTTGCATGTTCACTATTTTCATTTCAGGTTTTTCTTTTCATCAATCAGTAATTCTAACTTATGACATTTTTTTTACTTCTCTTTACCTTAATTAAACCCCAACCTCCGTCATATTTTTGTCGTCAATGTCACAACAAGTCATAATGTAAAAAATTACGCTTCACTCTGCCTTATCTAAGATCTCTAACCATAATTTTGACAACATTAAATGTTTGTCATCATTTATATATACAGAGAGACAAAATGTATTATCCACCAGCTTCCCTCGTAAAACATCATCTAAAACAATGAGCCAATCCACCCCTTAAGTGCGTGTTGTCATTATGGTCGATCTCAAGTCTCCACCTGCCAGACACATGTTGGTTATCCTTTGTTGTCAAATTGTCAATATCAGGCACACAAGTGAGTGATATGGGGTTGCCCATAAATGATGTCACACATGATTTGCTACGGGAGTGAGTGAAGATTTGTGACGTCAACTCAGGCGGCTTTGCAATTTATGACGTGTCCGTTTCATGAAAGGAGGTGAACGGGGAAAAATACCTAGATGGTTGATGGAGAACCTCTATAATGCTTTGTTCAATCAAAATAACGATAAATAAGCATTAGTATACCTATACCTTGCTTAAAACGAATCATCACAAATGTTGCAAGCCTGCTAGTTTAAGACATTTGGCAAAACGGCCGCTACACATCACAAAGGCTTGCCACCAAATGCCTGCCGACGTATAAGCCGCGTCTAATGCGGGGCGTTAGGAATACGGCCATTAGCATGGGCTGCGTTAGAGCACCAGTAGGCTATCGCGCTTTGTAAGATGACGTAAATACTTAAATTCAATTTCTCTAAACTGCGCGAAAATTTAGTAATGTTCCAAGGTTTGAGGAAATTTATTTTCTTGGACTTAAACTTTAATTGAAATATCATGTTGACTGTCTGGCTCTTAATTTCCGAATATCACTTTTAATGTATCAAGATTCAGAACTATAATTTACTTTAATATAAGTGTCATCTTATCGTTTATTGTGGTTTTTATAAAGCGCAGAGCAGCTACAAAATCGGACGGCCATCCTGTTTTCACCAAGCTTCTTTTGGAGCTTAATATGGGTAGTCTAGTTCTATACGGTGTGAGCTTAATACATTTTGAAGGGCCGAAAGTATCAAGACAGCAAGCTTGCAGAAATAACTACGTACGTTTAAATGGACGAGTGATAGATGTGTTAGGGGCTGTTTAATGAACACCAACTTATGTAATCAAACTAAACGTCGCAAAAGCGTCAAAAAGGCAGTGCTTGTTTTTTTTTCTATAAAATTAGCTTAACGGTCGGCTGTACCGCTACATGACGTCACGCGCGAGCGTTAACTCGGTGACGATGTGCTAAGTGGGGGAATGAAAAAGGTAGGGTTCAAGAAATGCGACTCGGCAAGCTTTTTACATTTCTAGACCCTTCTTAATAGTTCTATCGACCCCACTGAGAAAATGGATCACCAATGAATGACGCGTCATACTTCTACAGCTGGTCTTTCTCCCACAACCATCCCGTTTTCACGAGAAAAAAAACCTGACCCGTCTCCAAAATCACATCGCTGAGTTCTACTCAACCTCTCCCCACCACAAATCACAATTTCTATCTGAAACAATATGTTCATATGTTTGCTCTGTAATAATGCACGCTGTCATTACTATCTTAAGAGCGACGTCATTTATGAGCGATCTAATATTGATTTGCTTACTGCAAATAAAGTGTTCAAACGTTCGATCTCCCAACAATTGTTGTGGTCTTGGATGCACACTATTAAGTCTGATAAGGTCTATTAGTCATTCATGTCAACTATATTTAAAAAAAAGAAAAATTACTATACAGGGGGTCATCCATAAATGATGTCACGCTTTTTTTGACGATTTTTACCCCCCCCTCCCCTCCGTCACACGTCGTCACAAAAAGCCAGACCCCCCCCCCCCTAAAATGACGTCACATCTCAGCCTACAACCCCCCCCCCCTCAAAATTGCAGTTGAATTTTTTTTAAACAGCTATATTTTTCCAAAATCTTGTCTGAACTCTGTCAAAATAGAGTATTTTAATCAATTGTTATTACAATGTATTAAAACAGTTTTTTAAAACGCAAAATAACGTCTAAAATTCGTTTTGTAACATTGCTTTTTTAAAATGCAAAAGTGTGACGCGTCGCACCATCTGAACCCCTCCCCCTCATCACACAACGTCACAAAATTACGGACCCCCCTCCCCCCTACGAGTGTGACGTTATTTATGGACGACCCCCGGCATATATTAAAACAATACAAAACAATCATATTAAACCACAAAATCAACACAAAAGACATACGAATAGACAATTTATTGTTTTTAAAACATGGCCGCTGCTTGTATTTACTCATTGTTGTCTCGAACGGGGTAGTTTAAAGTTTATTCCAGGATATTTATGACTGGTTAGGTCTTGGATTATGATTTGTTGTTCAATAATCTGTTATGTTATGTAAAATAGGACATAAATATGGCCAAATGAAAGAAATATTCATTAGTTACCTTCATCTTACATTACTAGCTACGTTGGAATTTACGACGCTAAACTAAGATTTTACCGTAATATTTTTTAACAATGAATTTTTTTTACTATTCAAAGTTGATTAAAGAAGTCAATTATTTTCAGGAAATTTTTATCTGATTTTTTTACAAGTTGAGTAAGGGTTCTGATTGTGTAAACAACGTTAGCAGAGAATGGTGATTAAATCATTTCCGGGACCAGGGGCGGAACTACAGTGCCGCCAGACCCCGCAATGCGGGGGGGCCCAGGCCGATTGGGGGCCCAAAAATGATGGCTAAATTATTTTAAAAAAAAATTTTTTTAATTTAAATTAAAAAAATTAGGTAGATGTCGAGTTATGTTTCTTCTACAGTTACAAACAAACACGTTAGACGCAGCCTAACGTTCTTTTTTAGTGGCGTCGATTAGGAGAACAAAAAAGCTTTGAAAATCGGGCTGGGGAAATGTTGCGGCGACTATCCTGGTCTTCTAGACGACCGGAAAAAGTCGGTACTATTGATGTAGATGTTCATCGGCGCTTTCTTGTCCCCTTCCCTTGAACCTTCCCAACTCTCTACCCTCCCCCCCCCCCCCATCCCCCTAACCTCTACTCCTCACCACACCCTTACTCTTACAATAAGATGTAATGCATAGATTAACGAACCGTTTATGAACTACTGAACTTTAAACTGACCACTTCTGCACATTTTGTTAAAGACACTAGTCAGTAGTTGTTCATTTACCTGATGAAGTATTTCGTTGACGAATCTAATTCACACAACAAGGAAGGTAAGACTCGTCTTTATATTATTAATCGTTTTATAATTAGTACACGTATTAATGGAACATTAGTTATTAACACTAAACACATTAAAGTTAAAAATTTTTAGGATACAATGATCTAGCTTTTAAGCCTAAAAACAGCCAAAAGATCTATACAGGGGCGGAACTACAGTGCCTCCAGACCCCACAATGCGGGTGGGGGGGGGGCAGGCCGTTTAGGGGCCCACTGCTGACCATAATTAGTATTTTTTTTTATTTTGAATTTAATTTTCGTGCATTTTTGCCTTGATATTTAGTTTGTAAAAGAAAAACACTGTAGCTGCGGTAAGATTATCTTTATTTTACAGTCACTATACCACGCTCTTCAGCAAAAAAAATAAAATCCATTACACAAAATACAGTGTAAAATATAGGCAACGCTTCAAATTTGAATGACACATTTGACTGGTTGCCCCCCTTTGATAGCTAAATAGAGGACACGTAACTGTTTGACCGATCCTCCAAAGTGTACTGTGGCGGATGGGTGGGTCAGGGGATGGGGATAACATTTCTTTTTATTTATAGTTGTATTTTTTAACCATCGTCAAGGCCGAGTTCTATTTCCCCACGCTGTCGCCGGCAAAATTCTTTTTAAAAAAACAACAAAGACCATAGCACGAGAAGCCGCTACATATGAAGTGGCTTTCATGATGCGCGGTTTTTCTTTGCGGCATTAGTTAGGGACCCGCCGAAATCCATTGAACATTTGTCAATGTTAATATGTGTTAGTGATAGTGGTTGAATTTGTATTCTGTACTATCTTGTATCCTACAAATAATAAAAAAGAATATAATACTAGAAACTTCGTTTTTATATACGTTTACTTGTTTTTTACTTTTACAAGAAATATCATAGTAAACTTTTAAGGCCTATACTTGGAATTATCTCCCCTGAGTAAGTTTTACAATGGGCGATGGTACATAGGCGCTTTGTTGTCTCTTTCAAGTTTTTTCCCGAGCCGACCCCCATCCCATCCCTCTTTTTTAGCCTCGCAAGTATCGAGTGGATCAATGTATCGTTTATGAACTACTTCCTAACCGTACGATTCACCAATTTAGCACATTTTGTCAGACACTAGACAACACTAGTCAACAGATATTAATTTATTTGCATACTATTAGTATTAGGCACATCTAAACTAATTTACAAAACAGGGAAGGTAAGATTATTTTTTATATAATTATTTAGAAATTAATTAGAACGTTTAGAATTAATTGAACATTATTATATAATTAATAGTCAATTACTATTTATACATGACGTTATTGAGGTGGGGTGTGTGAGGGTCTGGCTTTTTGTTAGTCGTTAAAAAATGTGACGTCATTTGTGGATTTCCCCCCCCCCCCCCCCCCAAATCAGAAGGTTATCCGACGCGTGAGCTGGCCACATACAGTTGTACATGTGAAAAACATGTTTCTGTCTATTTTGCATTACTGCATCATTTACCCAATCGCCATGAAAACTTTGGAAGCTGTTGAGGACAGCCACGCAAAGGTTTCTGTCATAGGCTAACATTTGTTTACATATTGGAGTGGGGACGCCCAACGGAAATATGTGATTTAGCGCCCCGAGATCTTGCATAAGCGGATGAGGTTACTACTTGAAATCACCGGCGACAGTGTCATCCTGAGCGCATCACATATGAGCAGGTTGGCCCCCACATCCAGTCGTTTAAAAGTTCCCTCAACACTGGGAATAAGTCTCGCTACTACACTCGATGACTAAATCTAATCAAGTGTTGCACCAATGTTTCTTCCGGACTGCCGGAAGAAACAATATGTCGCGCCCATCACCCGTGCAGTAATGTAACCAGTGTTTCTTCCAGACTTTTTTCTCCGGGGGGGCACTTGAAATTTTCGGGGAGGGGGGCGGTAGACTGTTAAAAGTATATATTTTCTATATAAAGTATATAAATTTCATTTCGTTCGGGGGGGGGGGCGGTAAAAGATTTTCGGGGGGGCAAAGCCCCCCCCCCCCGGACACCTGGGCCGTCGCCGAGGGACTTACAGCATGCCTTGGCGTGTCTAGTTGGTAGAAATGAACTGCCGAAATTGTTAATATTTAATTCAACTTCTGGAAAACAGGGCACACGTCTAAAAATACACGGTTGGTAACGTTTTGATAAAAGCCTCTTAAAACTCATCGTCAGTTTAGTGTGTTGGGCTAGATTTATAGAGACGGTGTTTCTCACTTCGAAAACTTATTGGGGCCATATATATATATATATATATATATATATATATATATATATATATATATATATATATATATATATATATATATATATATATATATATATATATATATATATATATATATATATATATATATATATATATATATATATATATATATAGGGGCCCAAAAAAAAATTCTGCGGGGGGGCCTTTTTTTTCTAGTTCCGCCACTGTCCGGGACTATTGGATTTATCAACTGTAACTACTGATAATCAGTGTTTCTTCCAGACTTTTTTCTCCGGGGAGGTGGGGTGGGTGGCCGGACACTGGTAAAAGTATGTTTTCTATATAAATTCCGTTTCTTTAGGGGGGGGGGATTGATAGGTCTATAGTCTATATTTACAACTTCTGATATTCGAACGATAGTCCAAGGGCGTTAATGCCGAACGGTTTCTACGTTTATCACCCTTGCATCGCACTTTTGTAAATATGACCTTTGACCTTCATTCTCGCACCGGTAAAATCGTTTTATTGACCCATGTTTTTTAGGATGCATCTATTCCAGAGTTTCTTCCAGGCATCTCTTCGGGGGGGGGGGACAAAGCCCCCCCCCCCCCCCCGAAAATTTTTTACCGCCCCCCCCCCCCCCCGAACGAAATGAAATTTATATAATTTATATAGAAAATATATACTTTTAACAGTGTCCGCCCCCCCGAAAAAAGTTTACCGCCCCCCCCCCCGAAGATTTCAAGTGCCCCCCCCCCCCCGGAGAAAAAAGTCTGGAAGAAACACTGATCTATTCGGACCCGGGTCCCAATAGCCACTACCGCTATTGGGACCCATGTCCGAAAAGCCACTTCCTTGTTTCAGTAGCGGAACTAGAAAAAATGGGCCACCCCGCAATTTTTTTTTGCACCCCCCCCCCCATATATGTATATGTATACATATAAATTATATATATATATATATATATATATATATATATATATATATATATATACATATATATACATATATATACATATATATATATACATATATATATACATATATATATATATATATATACATATATATATATATATATATATATATATATATATATATATATATATATATATATATATATATATATATAATTTATATGTATATATATATATATATATATATATATATATATATATATATATATATATATATATATATATATATATATATATATATATATATATATATATATATATATATATATACAAACACACAATACGAACATAGGATACTCAATACTGGCCTGACCGGGTTTTGAAAATAAGAAATTCAATTAAAACTAATCACTAAATGTCTGTGATTGCATTGGTATGTTTTGAAAAACTGTTTTATTTTATGATCGACTAAATACTTCTAACCCTCAAGTCGGTCAAAAGTATATAAATAATGAAAGCTTTGTATAATTAATGGTGTCTCGTGTTTTGTTTATTTTTATGTTGTTTTTTTTATATTTATATTATTAATTTTAACTACATTTCATTTTTATACTATGCCATTCTTTAGTACTTATTTTTCTTAAAATAATAATTAAGATAAGTAATTGCTGCTTAATTTGTTTAGTACAAACCTAGTAAAAGGAGCTTATTAATTATGAGCAGCCCTATTTGACTATTTAAAAAAGGGAAATAATTTATGGAAGTGGTTTGAACGTTTGCCTATCTTTCACACTACAGCTCATGTGTATATTTTTTTTTTACGCAACAGCATGTCTTAGCTACTATATAACATAACTACTGTATTAGATCTGTTTGTTATTTACCAAACCACTATCAAGGTGCCAGTGGCGAAACTAATATATATATATATATATATATATATATATATATATATATATATATATATATATTTATATATATATATTAAAAACACGTTATTAATCGTGTATTTATTTTAGACGTTTGCCTTGTTTTCTAGAACAATTAAACGTAAACAATGTCAGCACTTTATTTCTTGGATATTAGTTGTTGGGGCGCTAGATTGTCCACACCATCACCGAGATGAGCTAGCTTAGTTGTTGAGGCGCTATCTATTCGCTTCTTGTAAGGCTAAGAGCGGGAGGGGAGGTTTGGGTAAGGAACTTAAAAGGGCTAACAAAGCGCCGATGTACTTTTATCCTGTACCGAATGTGGGATGGTCTCAAAAAGTCGTCTTAATATCCAGCGGCCTCTCGCGCAATTGATGTTTTTTTCAAAAGAATTTTGCCGACAACAGCGTGTGTTTGATTGTAGGAAAAAGAATATACAAGAGCGTGGGATGGTGTCAATAGAATAAAGATAATCCAACCGCAGCTATAGTATTCTTTTTTCAAAATAACCATCAGGTAAAAAATGCAAGAAAATTAATTTTTTTAACTATAAAAAAAAATGATTATGGGCGGCTGTGGGCCCCCTAAACGGCGTGCCCCCCCCCCCCCTCCCCGCATTGCGGGGTCTGGCGGCACTGTAGTTCCGCCCCTGCCTTGTTTTTAATGCTCAGTCGGTGTCACTCACGACCCACCTCATCATACTATGATCATAAGTTAATTTGCACTCTCTAAATATTTAATACATAAAAGTATTAACAAATATCATGCAAATATATATTTGTGACTTTTTTTCCTGTGACTTTTTTTCCTGTGACTTTTTTTCTGTGTTTTTTTTCCTGTGTTTTTTTTTTCCTGTGACTTTTTTTCCCTACAATCTCGTGTAACGGCATATCGCTTATTGAAATAATATTAAATTTATCCCAACATCCTTTGTTACTTGCCTCGCCTTTTATTTTTATCTAGATCTAGAGATCTAGATCTAGAATCAAGAATCTAGCTGACAGAATCAGGATTCAGAGATGCTGTTGTTAGGAAAAGAAAAAACAGGGTCAAGAAAACGGAAAATCTCATCGTGTCTGTTAACTTAATCATTAAGTTAATAAGTTAATGTTAATAAATGTTAAGTTATAGATTAGATCTATGATCTAGACTAGATCTAAAATCTAAATTAAATCTAATCTAGAAAATACTAAAATATCTAGAATTAGAATAGATATCTAGGGCGTTGGGAAATTGCGAGACGCGAAAAGCGAAATGGCGAGGCGGGAAAATGTGAGAAGATAATGCGAGACATACCCGCGGAATCAAGGGTAAATAGCGAGACACTTTTTGCGAAAAAAAGTTTTTTTTATGCTTTTTACATCTTTATTTATTTAAATTGTTTTGTTTTGTTTTAAAATAAACAAGCATGTAGCCATACCCTTTAACACGAGTGTTGTATGTTGTTATTTTTTTATCTAGATTTTATTATATATATAGATAGATACTAAGAAGATATAGATAGATCTAGATCTATTTATTTTAAAATCCTAATACATTGTTGCTGTGCTACTGTCATCGCCCGCTCTCGTTAGCCAGAGGAAAATCCCGTCTCAGTCGACATTAATTTTAAAAATCTAGGCCGCTCATGTTTATACAAACGTGAGCTGTGTCATTGTGAATTGGTTTATACTGTGCTAACACAGAACACGAATATGAACAGAATGGGAAAAAAATGTACGCCTGACGATAATCTGAATAAAGTCATTAAAGTCCGCTATCGACAAAACTACCATTTAATAGCTAAAAGGAGTCTTCCATAAATGACGTCACACTTTTTTTGACGATTTTTACACCCTGTCACACATTTTCACAAAATACCAGACCCCCCCCCCCCCCCCACTAAAATGACGTCACATCGATATATCCCAAAATCTTGTCTAATTTCTGTCAAAATCGAGTATTTTAATCAATTCCTATTACAATTTATTAAAACAGATTTCTAAAACGCGAAATAACGTCTAACATTGCTTTTTTATAGTGTGACGTCACAACATCTAACCCCCCCCCCCCCTCATTTCTATGCAACAATACATAATACGTTTGCGGCGGCAGCGGATTCGGCCACGGTGATCTTCAAAGACGGTAAATCGGGCGGCCTCGGCGTTCCGCACAAAAGAAAGAAGTTGATCTATCGTCGGCGGTATTTCCGTCGGTTTCGAACAAGGTGGTATTCTAAGTTGACACAAAAGATCATCAGTATGTCTAGCGACGGAAAAATTGGAAGTTTTAACATTTTAAACGAAACGTCGTTGAAGTCAGGACCAAATCTATATATATAATTCTCTTCTGGGATCAGTTAGAAAACAAGCTGCAAGCGCCTCCTTGCAGTCCCCTCTCTTTCTCTTTCTCTCTATCACTATCACCCCCCACCCCACCCCAACATTGTCTGGTGAGCGGTGTTCACTCTAAATTTTTACAAAGCTAAATGTTTACAAATCGAAGAGCCGTACAGCCGGGTTTCTATTAGGGGCAGATAATTTAGTTCGATTTTAAACATACAGGAGGTAACTAAGAAATAACTAATAGTAGGCTGCTTTCACGGGGGGGGGGTGTAGGGTCGGGGTTAGGGGAAAGTGGGAAGGGGGGGGGGTTAGTGTTTTAAAGCAAATATTTTCAGTGGCAGCATTGGTACTGTCGAATTTACAAATTATGAATTACTGAAAAGTAGAAAATAAAACAACTAAATAGCGGCGTATGATACGCTGCGGGTAGGCTCGTACCACTGAAAATCGGGTGCGGTAAATTTTTCGCAGAAATTTTCGCATTTCAACACCACTTAGCGTAAATATCGGGTTGTGGTAAAATGCGAGACAAAAGGTCACGTGACCGACCGTTTTCGCGTTTTTTGTTTGTTTTGTTCTGTTCCAAAGTTGGTACATTTAATTTTTAAAAAGATTTACCGTGGCGGAGCACGGGATGCAGCTAGTTAATATATAACTTTAACCATTAACTTTGCACCTTCAATAATTGAATCAAATCTCGGCCCGGAAATTGCGCTACTGCCGCCGTATCAAAATTGATTCTGGTTTCCGTCAGGCAAAACCTAGCTCGCTAGCCAGATTCTCATTTGAAAATCATTCACTTCACTCAAATCACCATGAATATCGAACTAGTCTAGGAATAAACGACCTGCTATTGATTAAACTTTTTCTCGTCACCATCGACGTATCTTAGAGTAATTTACACTTCTTGGACAGGTATGTAGAAATATTAATAATTAATTTATTTAATAACTAAACCTGATAGCCGTTGTTTTTTTACATGTACACCTAGATTTTTGTTTTAAGTTTCTTATAAAGTCTTTCCTTTTTAAATTTAACCCTCGCTTGAATTAGATAATGCCTCAAGAAGTGAATATGGTCTTAAAATTTCAGCCGACGATCGGCAAATGTCGATAATTACCTATTATCGATAATGGCCGAAGCGGTTAAGAATAATGATACTTATTATGTATCTATTGAAATCTTAACTAATTCAAGGCATCTGCAACTGATAGTTATATTTTAACAATGTTCAATCATTATATTTTATTAAAAAGACAATATTTTATTTTATTCATAATATACGGTGTTGGACCAACACTGAATTAGCATTTCGTTTTCTTGAAAAATATGAAGGCCTCATACTAAAATTATTAAATATTTATGGAGTTTTATGGGCAACCTCCAGTTAAGCCTTACATTTTACATCAAATACATTTGCCCACTTTGTATAATTTAATTTTTTTTTTCAAGTGTGCACTTTTATCTGCGTACACAAAAATATTTTTTTTATGGAGAGGGGGCAATCACCGGTTAAAGTATAAATTTTCTTTATGAAATATTTCTTTTTTCCATTTTTCAAGCCTGTCATCATCTTTTCCTTTTTGTGCCAGAGACACAAAGGGCTTCAAACCTTTAGCTTAAGTGTAAATAAACAAGTATGAAACTTGCCAATGATTTTGTAAATAGGCCTACATACTATAATATGACAACCTACTGCCACAGGGTCAGCATAAACTTATGTACTAGAGTTATTCTGCACCAGTAATCAACAATTAGCAAGAACATTTTTGCCAGTAATAGAAAAAACTAAACACCTAAACCTAACTCTGGTCCTGACCCCCAAAGCTTAACCCTCATATTTAAGGTTAAATTTATGTATAGGCAACTCCTCCCATCCATGTGTGTACAGCTAATTTAAATAGAGCCCATTGTGCATGGTATTTCAATTAACCTCACTTAGGGGGCCTACAAGTTATTCATTTAGTGTATTAAGCCAGGTCATGTATTTAATTTATTAATATAAAACTTGTTTTGCAGAAATTTAAATGTTTATAATCTAAAACGTAATATAAATTATTAATCTCTTGTTTTAGCTTACAATGATCCATTATTTAAAAAAAATTAAAAAAAAAGAACTTGCATTTTCTGCTGAACAGCTTACTCATTGACCTTTGTATATACATTGTTTACACTAATTGTTTGTGTTAAAATTAGCTACACATAAAAAGTTTTTGGTTTTTTTTTTTACCTGAAAGTTTTTCTTTATTTTTAAAAATAGGCTTAAGGTCTTGTGTAGATAGAGTAGCCATACATAGGAGGACTTCACAGTAGGAAGTTTGTTTTACTATGGCATCCCTACCAGTACAGCTATTTTTCTGGCCAGAATCATTCTTTTCTCAAAAGGTAACTAGCCAATCTTTTTTTTTTTAAATTAAATTTTTTCTTTATAGTTAATATAATTTTATTTTTACAAATGTAACAATAATATTTCAGTATTTAATATTTCCAGCTTTGGTTCTCACTCAAAGTCAATGAACATTTCATTGGCTGAAACTTAAGTAGGCCTAAGTCCTTACTCAAAGCCAATGAACATTTCATAGGCTGAATCTAAGTTCTTACTCAAAGCCAATGAACATTTCATAGGCTGAATCTAAGTTCTTACTCAAAGCCAATGAACATTTCATAGGCTGAAACTAAGTTCTTATGCAAAGCAAATGAACATTTCATAGGCTGAAACTTAGTTCTTATCTAACCTTATTGTCAAAATCAACATTCCCTAGGCAAAAATGTAGTTCTTATTTAATCAGAGGTCTAAATCAACATTCCCTGCACAAAAATTTAATTTGTATCTAGGTTGTTCTAGATTATAAACCCAATTCCTCCATGCTGCAGTGGATCAATTTACCTACTGTGCTATTTCATTATTTGACATTCTTTAAAGTCATTTTGCTTAAAGTTTTATTACAGCTGAGAGATCAATGTGATTAAAAATGCAATGGTGCAGTAAGCTTGGTCTAGCAACCTGCAGTGATTCGAATCAATAAAAAACTCACTTTATTTAATGTATAAATAAAATTAGAGATTGGGTGCACCCATTTTATCCTTTGGTGAAATGGGGATATTTGTTATCATACTGGGAGATAGACCGACATAGAAATTGTTTTCCAGAGCCCATTATAAAAGTAAAGTTAAAAAAGTTTCCTTTTCAAACCTGATTGTGTATAGGGCAAGTGAAGTAAAGTTCACTTTGTTTCGGTGAGCTCGGTCCACCCCCTTAAATTTCCCTAACGTGAGTTAGGTAGCCATCAGAGTTGGGTGAACTCAGGGGTGGTCTACTGACTTGAGCTTGACTCGGATTTAAACTCGAGACTTACGGTTAGCAGTCCAGCTCTCTACCGCTAGACCACTCCATCCCTTAGAGCCCATTATAGCTCCCTGTAAAAGTTATATATAGGGTTTGTGCTAGAATAAAGTTCCTTCATCATCATCATCTATTCCCATTAGTGCCTAAGTCACATAGCACAGATTAAGTAGTGTTTGTCTGTTTCAATTAACTTGGCATACAAAGGGATAGTGTGGTCAGTACTATGCCCAGCCGTCTTTGACTCCCTACCATGAGTCAGCTCCCCATCAGAGCTGGGTGGACTCAGGGGTGCCCTACAGAACCTGGGATTCAATCTCTAGACTTTTGGGTTACCAGTCGTAATCTCTACCATCCAACCATGCCATCCCTTCTAATATAGCAGTGATGTTTACAAGGCCATGTCCTGTTTTAGGCTCAGTTGGCGCTGGAAGAGAAAAAGGTCAAGTACAAGCAAACAGTCATCTGCCTGCCTGAACACCAACAGACTGAGCCCTGGTACCTGCGACTAAACCCAAAAGGGCAAGTACCCATGCTGAAGCTGGGCGACAAGTTCGTCACAGAGCCTGAAAATGTCATAGACACCGTGGATAAACTCAATAACGGTAACTTATAGATGTTGGTGTTAGTATTTTTAAATTGTATACTTTCCTTTTTTGTTTACTGTTTTAAAAAATTATTTCTCCAATAATAATAACTGTAATTATCTTGCGTTTTTGTTAGAATTATACGTTTATTGTTATGTAATTTTTTTAATAACCCCTAATACAGGAAACTACAATGGTGCTACTGTGTATTTTAACCTTAAAGTTTGGTTTTAAAAACAAAACTACAAATGGTAACTTATTATCATTATAATTTTAGTTAAGGCATAGATAATTATTTTGTTGAATCAAAACAAGTTTGACTATCCCTTTCCTCTATGATGAGTCTTCAAATAGTTTTTTCTTTTCTCTTGTTTCTTTTAATTTTTCTGTTTGATTACATTTCCTGGGCAATCAAAATGTGCACAGTGCTGCATAGTCAGGCACAGATGATAAAGACCTTAACTTGCCTGAAAAATGCAGAGGCACAAACTTAAATCCATCTTCTTTTTTTATTTTAAACGAGCCGACCCACTGCGTAGTATACGCCGCTATTTAGGTGTTTTATTTTCTACTTTTCAGTAATTCACAATTTGTGATTTCGACACTACCCTACCTTCCCCTGCCCCCTTGAAAGCAGCTGTTCTTGATGACAGTCTACAGGTGACAATGAAAAGATCAAGCAGAACTTCTTAACCTCCTATTAGTTTCAAATTGTTTAAAAGTTAAATTATCCGCCCCTTATAGCCTACACTAATTTGACCCGGCTCTACGATTGTAAACATTCAGGGTGAACCACAGCTCACCAGACTGGTGGTGGTGTGGGTGGTAGCGAAATGGTCTCTTGCGCATGGCTGGGGAGCGAGGGAGGGGGCGGGAGGAGGGTTAGATTTTCAGATTGCGTCGTCTTGTCCATGAAGAGAATAATATGTACAGATTAGTGCCTAATTATGTATAATAAATTATTTTTATCAGCTCCTGTGCTTGTCCCTGACCCCAGCACACCAGAGGGCAAGCTAGTGCAGGAATGGAGGTCAAAGTTTAACAGCCTCAATGTAGAAGATTTGACCTTTGGTGTCTTGTTGCACCCTGAACTTGCAGTTGGTAAAATCAAGATGCCATATATGTACAGAATAACTAAGGAAGGTAACTCTAAAATATTTTATTAAATGTAATTTTTTTTTTCTACTTAAAATTTTAAATTATATTTGAAATTTTTTGAAGGCACCAAACATAGCTAACATTCATTTATTTAATACCATTACAAAATTCTGTTTCACACCATAGTTTTGTATTTTAAATATAAATACATTACAGTGAGAAAAATGTTTTTTTTTTTTGCTCTAACAAATGAACTAAAAATGTGTCTTTATTATTATTTATTATTCTGACTTTTGAATCATAAACCTTCTACTATCAAGGATATGAAACCATAAAAGAAGTTGCGAGGATGAATGCACTTCGAGACAAAAACCCAGACCTGAGAGAAGCCTATGATGACAAAATTGAGAAATTTAGAAACAATCCCTCTATTATGCTAGACAAGAACTACATTGCTAAACTGATTGATGGCCTTGAAACATTGTTTGATGAGCTAGAAGCCCAGTTAAGGAAAAGCAGAACTAGTGAGGTTTTTTTTAAAGTAAACTGAAAATTTGTATTTATTTACCAACAAAACAAATTATTGTTTAGTAGCAAGCTGCAAGTGTTACCACACCACATAATTTCAAGGTTGAACTATATTTATTAAATGTTTTATTTTTAAAACTAAGAAAACTACTGATTTTTGCGATATCATAATGCTGCACTTGAACAAAGCAAAGTGCTTTATTGTAAGATAATATTATAAAGTCTAACATTTGATATTATAAGCTTATGAATCTTTGTGAGCTCATTGTTCAGATTTGTTTTATTTTTTGACTAAAAAGTTAATTTTTTTAAATTCCTTAAAAAATTATAGCCATCTTTTTAAAACTTTAGTAAAACAACAATTAGAACATAAAATTAAAAATAAATAATTGCTTAAGTTAGTTTTTCTGTAACTGGAGTGTGTAAAGAGGAACAACCAAAGAAATACCCAACAAGACAGGAAGAGTGATGGGGAGTAGAAAAATAAAAACATAGTATTTTTCAGATTTCACATTTAGAAAAAAAACAACAGGAATCTGAAACCGATAATAAAATGATTTTTCAGATTTTAAAAATTTCTTTGGGATTTTTTCTTTTTTTATGCCAACAGGCTTTGCTGTTCGACAAAAATAAATTAGCGGTTTTTTTTTGTAAAAAAAAGAATTGTTACTATTCAGCTAAATATTTATTTGCATGTGAAATTTTAACAGAAAACATCACCCAGCACTGGTTGTGTGGGCCAAATTTTACTGCAGCAGATATTACCCTCTGTATCCTTCTGGGCAGGCTCATCAACGTTGGTCTCATCCAGAGGTTGGTCAACTCATCTTAACAACAAAAATTTTTTTTAGATTATTGACAATTTTCCACCTTTCTTTGATCCAATGATTTTTCAATTTTTATATTTGTTTTATATACTTAAAAATACATTTAAAAAATGTATTAAAAAATTAATTCATGGTTCTTTAGTGTAGTTTTATATCTCTGCATCATTATAAGATTTAACTACAACTTTCAGCTGGGACTAGTTTTGATATTCGTAAATTTATCTAATAATCTCTACTAATGTTGCCAATTGTGTCTGCATGGCTAATAAGTACAAACTACATTTGTAGAAGCTTGTCCATAGGACACCTCTGGTGGGTGCCTGACTGGAATTAGGGAAAGTAAAGGTGACTGGGCATAGTGCGGATTACAAAACCTGCCTTCATAGAAATTAAACTCTACTTCATCTGCCCTATGGGCAATCGAATCTGAAAGGGCACAGTATTTATAACAGACACTAATGAAACTAATGTTGTCCATACTCCAGCATAATGTAAAAAAATAATAATAAAACAGTTCAAACACTTTCATTTCACTACAGGTTTTTGAAAGCTGAGAAGCGTCCAGCCCTAATCGAGTACTGGAACCAAGCCCAGCAGAGAGGAACCATTAAGAAGGTTGTGTTGGGTCCCAAGAAAGGCTTGATGGTGTACCTGGCCAAAAAGGCAATCACCAAGGTAGCAAGAGGTGCTGTGGTGGCCGTGGGAATGGTTGCATTTGGCATTTATGCTTCGAACAAATTATTTTTTTAAAGTGCTGAATGTTTTTTTTATCAGTGGCTTGAGTTGTATATTTCTTAGCCATGGGTTTACAAATATTGTAGAGCAATGATTTGTGGCGGGGAGTAAAATATCTTATTTTAATTGATAATTTTTTAGTGAGAATATAATGTGGTTGCATTCAATCCGTTTATAAATATGATTGTTTTTAATCAAATTGCATCAATGTTAATGTTATAGAAATTTGTGATGACTTACAAATTTTTTTATGTAATGCAAACATGGAGTTGTGCAGTTATAGAATGTCGAATATTTATTTTAATGTACAAAATTATGTAACCACTGTGCCGATTGGGCTTTCTGATTGTAACATTCGGTGTTCCTTAGTTACACCTAAACCAGAAATGGTAAACTCTAAATTTGAAGTTTAAATTAAATTTAAAGATAAACTTTTCTACCTCTGATCCTTGAACCTGAAATGAGGAAAATTTAAAATGGTGTTTCTGTTTAAGGGCCAACACTGCCAGTAGGAGAGAGATGTTATAAAATGTACTGTTTTTTTTTTAACTTTACCCTTGTTTACCCTGGTATTAAATATGCAATTTACTTTTTTCATGTTTAAAATATGTTTATGTACAAAGACAATAAATATGGTGCTAGTGTGTGCCTTCTGCTATTAATTTTTTGTAAACATTTATCTGAGAAAGACATTTTTATTCTTATTGTTTTTTTACGGGTATAAAAAATAAATAAAACAAAATTAAATTAACTCATGTTGTGTTGTCTTTTTGCTTTCTGGCTTTCTGTGATGTCACTCCCAGGAAGCTTGTGTGCATTTATGTGGATTGCTTCTTCTTTTTTTTTTTTTTTTGGTGCTTTTACATTCATAAAAATTTCTTTATACGCTCATTTTGAAAACAAGGGCAGCAATTCAACCTCTCTCCAGCAGCATTTGTGTCTGTTTTAGCCTAGCTTTGCCTTGTAACATTTGCATTTGCTTACCTCCTTCTTGCTGACTTAATCTTTATTTTCCAGTTAATATGTAGCTAAAATATTTTGTGTAAAAGTAAAAGTAAAGTTCCCTTTTCAAACCTGATGGTCTATAGGGCAAGTGACGTAGAGTTCACTTGCTTCTGTGACCTCGGCATATGAAGAGATAGTGTGGTCAGCACTATGCCCAGCCGCCTTTACTTTCCCTAACGTGAGTTAGGTACCCATCAGAGTTGGGTGGACTCAGGGGCAGTCTACTGACTTGAATCTGGATTTGAACTTACGGGTTAGCAGTCCAGCTTTATCTTAAATTTATTCAGACCAGTGACCCATAAGGTAGGCCTACATGTAGAGAGTTTAACAAAATGAAAGGAATTGTGGAGCTGCCTTCAAGTCCAATTTTATCAAGGTAGCCTACCCATGTATTGAAACCAAACTCTGATAGAATACTCTCTCTATGTGATATGTGGTGGCAACTATTTTAACACATTTTATAATTATGGAATCAATATTTGCTCATTTATTCACTAGTAATGGGGAAGAAAATAATATTTTTGAACAATGAATTTTTTTACTATACAAAGTTTATTAAAGCTGTCAATTATTTTCACAAAATTTTTATCTAATTTTTTTAAAAATTTGAGTAAGGGTTCTGATTGTGTAAACAACGTTAGCAGAGAATGGTGATTAAGATAATCAGTGTTTCTTCCAGATTTTTTTTTCTCCGGGGGGGGGGGGGACACTGGTAAAAGTATGTTTTCTATAAAAATTCCTTTTCGTTCGGGGGGGGGGGGGGGCGGTAGACTTACTTCGGGGGGGGGGGGAGTGATAATTGATAGGCCTATATAACCTATATTTACAACTTTTGATATTACAATTTTACAAAGTATATAGATATTCCAAGGGCGTTAATGCCAAACGGTTTCTACGTTTATCGCCCTTGCATCGCACTTTTGTAAATATGACCTTTGACCTTCATTCTAGCACCGGTAAAATCGTTTTATTGACCCATTGTTTTTAAGCCTAGTCGGTGTCCCTCACCTCATCGTCCCTACGGCTTGTTTATTCTTTCGTAGGTAGGTCTCATGTAACTTCATATCGCTTACTGAAATAATAATTTAATTATCCAAACACCCTTTGTTACTTGCCCGCGCTTTTTATCTAGCTGACTGATGCTGTAAACAAAAATCTTACTTAAAATACTAAATACTCAGTCAGTAGGCTGGGTAATCTATCGTTTTGGGTACGTAAAATCGCCCGCGGCTATTTATGTACGAAAACGTTACCTCATTGTCAAGGCTTTAATAGAAGTATATTGTCATACTTTTGTGTCAAATATTATAGATAAATGAATAATAAACCTAAATCAATGGCTAAATATATCGATATAGGCCAGAAATTAACTTTAAACAGCAGTGTCTGAGAGCAAGATTTGCTATATAAACAGCAGCCATTTGTAAAATAGAGTGGCTTCCCCCTGAATCTGGCGCTAAAAGCTTATAAAAATAAAACTTAGACAAGATGGCTGCTATAGTAAATGAGCATGGTTGCATCTGTTGGAAACATCGCTAGTCTTCATTTATTACGGAAAAGTTTTAATTCAATTGTTTAAAAACAGGTACATAAATGAATCAAGGAAACATTTTTGAATTTTTAAAAACATAAATCCTCCTCAAAATGTGAAATAATTATTAAAATTTAAGGAGTCACCTGTTTTTCACATTACAAATCGCGGGCGATTTTACGTACCCAAAACGATAGATTACCGTAGGCTGTAGGCCTAGGGCCTAGAGACTTCTACTCGTTGAGTCAATCATCATTGAGTCTAAAAGTAAAGTACTAAAACGCAATTTGAATGACTACTCTTTTTGGTTTACACCCCCCACCCCAACCACCTGCAATCTAATTGACAGTCTAAGTATTAGTTAGGGTTAAGGACAGGGTTAGCATTGACATTAGCCAGCCAAGTGTGTATTTAGTATTTAGTTATTTAGTTAACTACCAGTAACCTAACACCCCTTTTATTTCATTATCGGACACCGATATAAAAATTCTCCCAAAAAAACTTTACTAATTACTAGATCTATAGTTATAGTAGTCTACTATAGACTATGGTGATGGTGTCAAAAAGTCAAATCCCCATTTCCATGTTATTATTGTTATTGATAGCTTTAACCGTTAATGTTAACTTTGCACCTTCATACTTTGATTATTAAATTTATAGGCCTAAGGAATCTTATGGAAAACCTCCAATAAGCCTTATATATATATATAATACATTTGCCCACTTTTTATAATTTTGCATTTTTTTCCAGGGTGTACTTCAACCTTTTGTCTGTGTGCAAAAAAAAAATTATTATTTTTTGTGCCCAAGACACAAAGGGTTTCAAACCTTTAGCTTTAGTGTAAATAAGCATGTATGAAATTTGCCAATATGATTTTGTAAATACTGCCACAGGGTCAGGAATAAACTTGTGTGCTGGAGTTAACATTCTGCACTAGTAATCAACAATTAGCAAGAACATTTTGGCCAGTAATAGAAAAAAACTAAACACCTTACCTCAAGTTCTACCCTTATATTTAAGGTTAAAGTTATGTATAGGCAACTCCTTCTATCCGTATGTGTGTATAGCTGGCTAATTTAAATAGAGCCCATTGATTATTGTGCATGGTATTTCAATTAACCTCACTTAAAAGTTATTCCAGGCTATAGATCTATATTAATTTATTATAATGAAATTATTTTTTTGCCGAAATTTCATTTTTTTTTAAATCTAAAACATTCATACATAATACATTATAATATAAATTATTATTAATCACTTGTTTTAGCTTACAATGATCCATTAATTATATTTTTATTTAGCAGATTGTTGAAGACTAAACTAAGCATAAAATATTTTGTTTAATAAGATGATAAAATGGGTAGCTCTTTGTTGGCTTTTTTATCAAAATTTAGTTAGGCCTTACGGCTTACATAAACAGTTTCTTTTAAACTTTTATCTCAGGGAGGGGGGGGGGGGGGGAGAGGGGGTCTACAGAAACTGGTAAAAATGTACATTTTCTGTATAAATTATATTTTGTTGGGTGGGGGGGGGGGGGAAGCAACACTGCTCCCTAAAAAGGTGTCTGAAAGAAACTGCCTACTAATGAACTTGTTTTTAGGTCGAGACCTACTTATTTTAGTCACAGAAGAAATTCTGCGCTCTACAAAACTAAAGCTCATAACCTTCACCCAGTTTTGTTTGATCTACACTTTGCTTATCTTTGTTCTCAGCCTCCTTCAAAATTTGTAAACATTGAGACTTTAAAGTAAACACAAGTTTAAAGGGACATGACTGCGACAAAAAAAATTTAAAAAAAGAACTTGCATTTTCTGCTGAACAGCTTACTCATTGACCTTTGTGTATGCATTGTTTACACTAATTGTTTGTGTTAAAATTAGCTACACATAAAAAGTGTTTGGGTTTTTTTTTACCTGAAAGTTTTTCTTTATTTTTAAAAATAGGCTTAAGTCTTCTGTTGCCATACATAGAAGGACTTCACTGTAGGAAGTTTGTTTTACTATGGCATCCCTACCTGTACAGTTATTTTTCTGGCCAGGATCATTTTTTTCTCAAAAGGTAACTAGCCAATCTATTCAAAGAGTGTTTTAAAATTTTTCTTTATAGTTAAGATAGTTTTTTTTTTTTACAAATGTAACATTAATATTTCAGTATTTAATATTTCCAGCTTGGGTTCTTATTCAAAGCCAATGCACATTTCATAGGCTAAAACTAAGTTCTCACTCAAAGCCAATGAACATTTCATAGACTAAAACTAAGTTCTCACTCAAAGCCAATGAACATTTCATAGGCTAAAACTAAGTTCTCACTCAAAGCCAATGAACATTTCATAGGCTAAAACTAAGTTCTCACTCAAAGCCAATGAACATTTCATAGGCTGAAACTAAGTTCTTACTCATAGGCAATGAACATTTCATAGGCTGAAACTAAGTTCTTATCTAACCTAATGTCAAAATCAACATTCCCTTGGCAAAAATGTAGTTCTTATTTAATCAGAGGTCTAAATCAACATTCCCCACACCAAAATTTAAATTTGTATCTAGGTTGTTCCAGATTATAAACCCAATTCCTTTACTCCACTCCAAGCTGCAGTGGATCAAATGACCTACTGTGCTATTTCATTATTTGACATTCTTTAAAGTCATTTTGCTTTAAGTTTTATTACAGTTGAGAGATCAATGTGATTAAAAATGCAATAGCACAGTAACCTGAAATGATTTGAATCAATAAAAGACTTTATTTTATGTATAAATAAGAGATGGGGTGCACCCGTTGTATCTATTGGTGAAATAGGGATATTTTTTTTTCATACTGGGAGATAGAACATATTTTCCAAAGCCCATTATAAAAGTAAAGTTAAAAAAGTTTCCTTTTCAAAACTGACAGTGTATTGGGCAAGTGAACTCAACCCAGCCCCTTTACTTTCCTTAACATGAGTTAGGTAGCCATCAGAGTTGGGTGGACTCAAGATGGTCTACTGATTTGAACCCGGATTTAAACTCGAGACTTACTGGTTAGTAGTCCAGCTCTCTACCGCTAGACCACTCCGTCCCTTAGAGCCCGTTATAGCTCCCTGTAAAAGTTTAATATAGGGTTTGTGTTAGAATAAAGTTCCTTAGATAACTTCATCATCATCATCTATTCCCATTCCTGCCCAAGACACATAGGACAGATTAAGTAGTGTTTATCTGTTTTAATTAACTTAGCATACAAAGGGGTAGTGTGGTCAGTACTATGCCCAGCCGTCTTTGACTCCCTAACATGAGTCAGGTCCCCATCAGAACTGGGATTCAATCTCGAGACTTTTGGGTTAGCAGTCGTAAGCTCTACCATCCAACCATGCCATCCCTTCTAATATAGCAGTGATGTTTACAAGGCCATGTCCTGTTTTCAGGCTCAGTTGGCGCTGGAAGAGAAAAATGTCAGGTACAAGCAAACAGTTATCTGCCTGCCTGAACACCAACAGACTGAGCCGTGGTACCTGCGACTGAACCCAAAAGGGCAAGTACCCATGCTGAAGCTGGGCGACAAGTTCGTCACTGAGTCTGAAAATGTCATAGACACTGTGGATAAACTGAATAATGGTAACTTTTAGATGGTGGTGTTACTATTTTAAAACTGTATGCTTTTCTTTATGTTTAATGTTAAAAAAATTGTGTTTCTCCAATAATAATAACTATAATTATCCTGCATTTTTGTTAGACTTATTGTATATTGTTATGTAATGTAATTTTTTTAATAACCCCTAATAATGGAAACTACAATGGTGCTACTGTGTAGTTCAACCTTAAAGTTTGTTTAAAAAATCCTTCATATTGAATGTTATAATCTTTACAATTTTAGTTAATACATAGATAATTTCATTGAATCAAGACAAGTTTGACTATCCCTTTCCTCCACACTGAGTCTTCAAATAGTTTTTCCCTTCCTCTTGTTTCTTTTAATTTTCTGTTTGATTGCATATCCAGGGCAACCAAAATGTGCACAGCGCTGCATAGTCAGACACAGATGATAAAGACCTTAACTAGTCTGAAAAATGCAGAAGCACAAACTTAAATCCAACTTTTTAAAAAATTTAAACTAGCCGACCTGCTGCGTAGTATACACCGCTATTTAGTTGTTTTATTTTCTACTTTTCAGTAATTCATAATTTGTGATTTCGACACTACCCTATCTTCCCCCGCTCCCTTGAAAGCAGTCGTCCTTGATGTCAGTTTACAGGCGACAATGAAAATATCAAGCAGAACTTCTTAACTCCCCTTAGTTTCAAATCATTTAAAAGCTAAATTATCCGCCCCTTATAGCCGTCACTAATTTGACCCGGCTCTACGATTGTAAACATTCGGGGTGAACCACAGCTCACCAGACTGGTGGAGGTGGGGGTGGTAGCGAAATGGTCTGTTGCGCATGCCTGGAGAGAGCGAGGGAGGGGGCGGGCGGAGGGTTAGATTTTCAGATTGCGTCGTCTTGTCCATGAAGAGAATAATATGTATAGATTAGTGCCTAATTATGAATAATAATTTATTTTTATCAGCTCCGGTGCTTGTCCCTGACCCCAGCACACCAGAGGGCAAGCTAGTGCAGGAATGGAGGTCAAAGTTTAACAGCCTCAATGTGGAAGGTTTGACCTTTGGTGTCTTGTTGCACCCTGAACTTGCTGTAGGTGAAATCAAGATGCCAGCTATGTACAGACAAACTAAGGAAGGTAACTCAGAAATATTTTTTTAAATGTAATTTTTTTTTCTACTTAAATTTAAAATTATATTTAAAATTATTTTTAAAGGCACCAAATATAGTTGACATTCATTTATTTAATACTATTACAAAATTCTTTTTCTACTCCATAGTTTTGTATTTTAAATATAAATACATTTACAGTGAAAATATTTTTTTTTATCTAACAAATGAACAAAAAATGTGTCTTTATTATTGTACTTTCTCTGGGGGTCGGTGTGGTCGAGTCGGTAAAGCTAATGGTTGCTAAACCAAAAAGTCTCGAGTTCGAACCCTCGGGCAGATGAGGCTCGTTAGCTAGGGACAGCCACTCTTCTAGGAGAGACAACTCCAAAATCAAACAACTGCTGCCTTGTAGCTTGTTCTTGGTTGGACAAAGGCTATGGAAGCAAATCCCAAAAAGAAAAGCAGGCTCAAATCTGAGTCAATGGCCTCAATTTCGCATAACCAGTTGACATGTATCCTTAATTGTGTTGGAGGTGTGGTCGAGTCGGCAAAAAGCTCATGGTTGATAAATTTTAAAAAGTCTCGAGTTCAAACCCACTGGCAGATAAATCTCGATCCCTTTCAACACAAAAAATTAAGAACGAAGAAGAAGAAGATTGTACTTTCTGACTTTTGAACCATAAACCTTCTACTATCAAGGATATGAAGCGAAAGCCAAAAAAGCAGTTGCAAGGATGGAAGCACTTCGAGACAAAAACCCAGACCTGAGAGAAGCCTACGATGACAAAATCGAGAAATTTAGAAACAAGCCCTCTATTATGCTAGACAAGAACTACATTGCTAAACTGATTGATGACCTTGAACCATTGTTTGATGAGCTAGAAGCCCAGTTAAGGAAAAGCAGAACTGGTGAGTTTTTTTTTAAAGTAAACTAAAAATTTGTATTTATTTACCAACAAAATAAGTTATTGTTTAGAAGCAAGCTGCAAGGGTTAACACACCACCTAATTTCACTATTGAACTATACTAATTAAATATTTTTAAAACTCAGAAAATTACTGATTTATGTGATATCATGATGCTGCACTTGTATTAAGCAAAATACTTTATTGCAAAATAATATTATAAAGTTTAACATTTGATATTATAACCTTATGAATCTTTGTGAGCTCATTGTTCAGAATTTATTTATTTTTTGACTAAAAAGTTAATTTTTAAAATTCCTTCAAAAATTATTGCCATCTTTTTAAAAATTTAGTAAAACAATTAGAACATAATATTAAAAATAAATAATTGCTTAAGTTAGTTTTTCTGTAACGGGAGTGGGTAAAGAGGATCAACCAAAGATATACCACACAAGACAGGAAAAGTTATAGGGGGAGGGGGAGAGAAAGATAAAAACATAGTATTTTTCAGATTTCACATTTAGAAAAAAGACAGAGGAAACTTAAACAGATAATAAAATGATTTTCAGATTTTAAAATTTATAAATTTCTTTGGGTATTTTTTCTTTTTTTTTTCAATGTCAACTGGCTTTGCTGTTAATAAAAAATAAATTAGCGTTGTAAACAAAATATTACTATTCAGTTAAATATTTATTTGCATGTCAACTTTAACAGAAAACATCATCCAGCACTGGTTGTGTGGGCCAAATTTTACTGCAGCAGATATCACCCTCTGTATCCTTCTTGGCAGGCTTATCAATGTTGGTCTCATTCAGAGGTTGGTCAACTCATTTTTACAAAAACATTTTTACGTTATTAACAATTTTCCAACTTTCTTTGATCCAATGATTTTTCAATTTTGGTATTTGTTTTTATATAGGCTACTTTAAAAATACATTTTAAAAATGTATTAATTAACTCATGGTTCATTAATGTAGCTTTATATCTCTGCATCATTTTTAGATTTAAATACAACTTTCAGCTGGGACTAGTTTTAACATTTGTAAATTTATCTAATAATCTCTACTAATATTACCTATTGTGTCTGCATGGTTAACGAGTACTAATTACATTTGTAGAGGCTCGTCCATAGGACACCCCTAGTGGGTGCCTGACTGGAATTAGGGAAAGTAAAGGTGACTGGGCATAGTAAAGTAAAAATTCCTCTTTAGACCTAACGATCTATTGGGCAGATGAAGTGGAGTTCATATGTTTCTTGACCTTGGCATATAAGGTGATAATGTGGTCAGCACTATGCCCAACAGCCTTTACTTTCCCTAATGCTGAGTGGACTCAGGGACGTTCCACTAACTTGAACCCGGATTCGAACTCAAAACTATCGGGTTAGCAGTCTAGCGCTCCACTGCTAGGCCACGCCGTCCCGACTGGGCGTAATGCTGAATACGATACCTGACTTCATAGAAATTAATCGAGTCTGAAAGGGCACAATATTTATAACAGACAATGTAACAAAACAAATAGACACCTGCTGTTGTCCATATTCCAGCATAATGTAAAAAAAAAATAAAACAGTTCTAACACTTTCATTTCACTACAGGTTTTTGATTGCTGAGAAGCGTCCAGCCCTAATCGAATACTGGAACCAAGCCCAGCAGAGAGGAACCATTCAGAAGGTTGTGTTGGGCGCCAAGAAAGGCTTGATGGTGTACCTGGCCAAAAAGGCAATCACCAAGGTAGCAACAGGTGCTGTGGTGGCAGGGGGAGTGGTGGCACTTGGCATTTTTCTGGGGCAGAAGTACAAATCTTAAATTTCTGAATGTTGTTTTTTTTTTATATCAGTGGCTTGTATATTTCTTAGCCATGGGTTTACAAATATTGTAGAGCAATGATTTGTGGCGGGGAGTAAAAAAAGTTGTACGATTTTTATTTTTTTTTGTACAACCTTTACAAACATTTTTAATTGAGTTTTTATATGTACATGTTGTATACAAACAATAGAGAAATTTCTTTCATGTAAATTTTATTGGCAAGTAATTTTTTTTGTGATGCATTTTTTTTAATTCTTGTACCTTTTTTTACTGATGTTGGCTTATTTTAATAAGCATTTGGAAGAATCCTGCAAGCACACCTATTATTTCATATTATATAAAAAGGGATATTTTTTTTTACAAGAACTTCCTGCTGTTTTATTTTTGGCCACATGTAGATCTACTACATTTGACTATTGCAATAAAGATATGAAATCCTGTCTTCAATCAATTTCGTTCTCTCATATTTAAGCCTTTTTTATTTACAGATACAAAAATCTGAATATCATTTTATGAATGCATTTTATTCATAAGTAAAGAATCAAAACTTAAAATTTTTCGTTGAACAATAAAAGCACATTCATACTTCTGTGCAGAAGAAACAAAATAAACAGACATCTCCCACACAATTCAGAGTATTTGAAAATTGAAAGTTTCAATAAGGATTATATATATATAATTTTATCTTCCCTGAAATGGTTTCGATGATAACAATCTCAAATCTTTAGAAACTGAAAGCTTTTGGGTAATATTTATTACTAAGATACTATTTCCAAGTTTTCCCCCACTATACAAAAAGTTTTAATCCATCACCAGTTTATATAGAAAATTTTTAAAAAGATTTAAGATGTGTTCATGTCAATCCTTTAAAAAAAAAGCTTAACATGGCCATTAGCCTGTTGAAATGTGTTTTTAGAATTGAAATTTTGAAAACTAAAGGCCAACAAGAAAAAAAAATGTTAAGGTAATAATACAAATAATCATTACACAATAAGTAAACATTTCAAAAGCTAAATTTAAGAGTTGAGTTAATGTTGACATTAAAAATAAGAAAAAAATTTGTAAACATCTAGTCAAATAAAAATGAACAAACATTTTTTTAAAATATGGCAGTGAAAAATTCACAATTTTAAAATTCATTCTTTCTGGTTTTGATTTAATAACCTGTGCACATTTTGTTTTCTAAGTAAACAAGTAATTTTAAAAATCTTTCTTAGACCTGTAGGAAAAGAGACAGTTATCCATGGCTTGATACACTATCTAAAAACCATTAATTAATGCCCTTTTACTCATTTCTTGATCAACTGTTAAACAATTTTAATAGTAATGCCTAACTTGTCAACTGCAACATAATACCAATCGAATATCTAGTATGCTTTATTAACATTTACGCTTATTAAAAAGTTCAACAAAATTAATTTTCCTTTTTTCAAGCATCTACATACATAACATAACCTAATGCCCTTTTTTACTTTCTCGTATATACGTAGTATAGAGAAAGTATTGTAATCGTGCAAAAAAAAAAAATCGAGATTTTTACAAATCTCGACGTTTTACACCTCACTGATACGGAAAAACATAATTTTGCAATCTTGTCCGTATGTCTGTGTGTGTGTGTGTCTGTGTCTGTCTGTCCGTATGTAAACACGATAACTTGAGTACCGTTACAGCTAGGTTGATGAAATTTCATATATAAGTATTTTATCAAAATCGTAGATCCGTATCAACTTTTGAGCGATTTCCGATAACCGGAAGTGGTACTTTTCCTACTTTGAATTTTTTAAAAGCCTATAACTTGAGTACTATTTCAGATAGATAAATGAAATTTCACATGTAAGTAAAAGATCTAATTCTCTACCTTCTGTTAAATTTTGAGTAATTTCCGTTGACTGGAAGTAGTAATTTACGCTACTTCCGATTTCTCAAAAAACTAATGTAAATTTTAAAAGTACTAATAATATTGCGCACTATTATGCGCTTTTTTTATTTGCGTTCACTTGGTGTGCAATTAATTTGTCTACGAGATTTTATTCTATTTTTAAAACTTTAAGTATTTGAAATGGATTAAAAATCATGTCTATAGCCCGAGTTTCCATCCCCTGTTATTTTATATAAGAATATTCGAGAAAGTTTAGGGGAGATCACTCCCGGTTTATTATATCAAGAATTTACGTCTACACTAAAATTATTCTTTATTAACTTTTTATTCATATTTAACAATACAACACCTCCCTTTAACAAGTGCACCAATTAATCTACATATGAATCAACCATGCACAAATAAATGTATCCATATAGCAAATTTGGAAACAACGACATCGATTTTCTCCATTGATAACAAGATATTGACTTTTTATTAGAAAGAAATAGAAATTCTAATATCACATACAAAGATCTACACCGATTCATGAGATTAGGTTAGGGAAGTGGTTCACCAAAACAAGTATATGTATAAACCTTACGATAACAAGCTTTTAACAAAACTCAATATGAGAAGGAACTTTGTTTATAAGGGTAAGTGTTGGTCAGAAAAATGTGTTTAGTGAGTTACAAAAAAATGTGACCACAAACCCAACCACAGATAATGGACACAAGCAAAGTGGTAAAAACAGCTAACTTCAAAATTTGACTACAAACAAACCCAACCACAGATAATGGACACAAGAAAAGTGGTAAAAACATCTAACTTTAAATATTTAACAAATGTAAATTTTTAACCTAAAAATAAAACCTTTTAAAAACAATATTTCATTAAAAACGCTCATACATTAAACTGAAAATTCCAATATGTAAATCTACTTTTAATTACTAAAACTTAATCATACAACTCTTGAGCAGTGATTATCTTAAAAACATCAAAAGAAAAGATGTAAAACAACACTTCATTCTGTTCAACTTTTATCTACACTATTTACAACACACAAAAACCCATCTGTATCATACAACCAACACCAGTAATGTTAAAATAACTTTAGAATAACCTACCATTTGATTGGCTCATCTATAAAACAGACTTTTTTTAAAAGGTTAATTTTATACCAAATTAAATTTAGTACTTAATTAAAGGTTAATTTAATGCCAAATTAAATTTAGTACTTAACTAAAGGTTAATTTAATGCCAAATTAAATTTAGAACTTAACTAAGGGTTAATTTCATGCCAAATTAAATTTAGTCCTTAACTAAAGGTTAATTTAATGCCAAATTAAATTTAGTACTTAACTAACGGGGGACACAGGTACTGATACTATTTACACAAATTAAGTTAGGAAACAAACATAATAATAGAAATTCAATATTCTTGCCAGAAAATAAATAGACCACACCCCACACACATCCAGTAATAAACTTAGTGGCAATAAGGAACATGGGTTTTGTATCAAACAACTTGTAAATGTTTGTTTACAAAATGGACCCAATTAAATTGTGACGCTCCACCACTTTTAGTCATATCTGTTTTTATTTAGATTGTGTAAATGTTTGATTTCAATTGTGAGATACTTAAAATCTGTATTTTTTTTTGCTCCATAAGTTACAAATAGTTTTAATATACTTGCAGCATATTTGATTACAAATTTAGGAGATGTCATATAATGCAAACATTTTTTTTACTTTCTGAGTTATGACTAAATATTTTAAAATGTCACAAATAATTGTAACAATTTACTTATCGATAAAATGTTTGAATTGAGACTGAGCACTTTAAAAAAAATTCCACCTAAAATGGATGAATTAAAAAAACTTTAAATTCCAACACTATTAAGGAGCTTTTGCTTTATCTTGAAAAAGCTGCAGTTGTAAAATGACATACTATGGTGAAATGTCACATTCCTGGACTGATAAATATATCATGAGCAGTACTAAAAAATAAAACTCTGGGTTGAAGGGTTGTCTATAAATGACATCATGCACCTCGGGGACTTGTTTTTCTTAGATGTGCTAATTTTGTGATGAAAGGTAGGTGAAGAAAATGTGTCAGCATATATTTTTGTACTTGGTAAAAATAAAGGTCATGAAAACTCATGTTATTCCGAGGCAGGCTTTGACTGTCAAAGAAGGGGTGAAGAGCGAAAACGTGACAGAACTTGCATGATGTCATTTATGAATGACCCTTGATGACTAGCGATGTGAAGGAACTATTTGAGATTCTTGGAAAATTACATAACATTGCATACTGAATTAAATCAAGTGGCGAAATGTGTTTTTAAAATATTACGTTTTGATAGTGTATACCTGCAATGAACTACAAATAAACTGCAACAGTTTCAAAACGTGTAAATGTTTTAAAATATAAACCTGAAACAGTTTTAAAATATAAACAATACTTTGAAATACAAGCCTATAATAAAATAATGCCTATTATATTCAACTGAGACCATATTAAACTTAACATTCGGGAGAGCAGACAATAGGGCTGGTAAGTAGGTCACCAACCAGTTCTACGGCTCAATAAAACCTGCATGAGCCATAGAACTGGTTGGTGACCTACTTACCAGCCCTATTATCGTTGGAATGTTGAAAACAGTGAGTTAGGACAAACGTAAATTATATTATCAATGCTTCATGCAATCCTGATTATTCTCTTGTGCTCTAAGAAATTAAAATGTCTGCTTAAATTATTAAATAGAAGTATTAAGCATTAACATATAAGTATAATTGACACTGGTAAAAATATTTTCAGCATGTTTTTGTTTAAATTTTAAGTAATTAAGGGGTTGTACCTGAATATGTACAAAACAAATCCAATTGTGCATTCAAGCAACGTCATTCTAAAAAAAAACTTTGTTCCATTATAACTTTAAGTAACACCATTAACAGTTCAGACCTTTCAATAAATTTGCATAATAAATTAAACACAAGATGCACAAATAAATGATTGAACACCAGTCCGTTTCTGTTTCAGCAGATCTTAAAAGGAGTATTCTGAAATTCCACAGCAATAAATTAAAACAGTGTAAAAAGTAAAGGGACAATACTTTTTCCTGGTGATTCCACCAGGCTAGTTATTTCCCCTAATAATACATCAGGCAAGTTCTTTCCCCTGTTAATCCACCAGTCATGTCCTTTCAACTATTTTGTCTAAACAAAAAAAAATTATCCCCCCAACCAACTACATTATGTTAAACAACAGGCAAAGTCTCCCCTTTCGTGGCCACAAACAGGCAGGCAAATTATCCCCCTTTCTTGTACACAAACATGCAGGCAAACTATCCCCCTTTGTTGTGCACAATCAGGCAAGTTCCGGCCCTTGTTTGGAAGACACAGAATGCTGGTTTAGCACATTACGACACTACACCACATTAGAAGTTCACCTGTAGCCCCACCAGGTGTGTGTATATCCCCACCAGGTGTGTGTATAGCCCAACCAGGTGTGTGTATAGCACCACCAGGTGTGTGTATAGCCCAACCAGGTGTGTGTATAGCCCCACCAGGTGTGTGTATATCCCCACCAGGTGTGTGTATAGCCCAACCAGGTGTGTGTATAGCACCACCAGGTGTGTGTATAGCACCACCAGGTGTGTATAGCCCCACCAGGTGTGTATAGCACCACCAGGTGTGTGTATAGCACCACCAGGTGTGTGTATAGCATGACCAAGTGTGTGTATAGCACGACCAAGTGTGTGGATAGCACCACTGTGCTAAAGAATAAATCTTTTTTAAAAAAGAATACACTGAAACTTTCTCCTAAAACTTGGGTATAAAACCATTTAAGTCAACATGAATGTTTTTGTCATGAGTTTTCTGAATGCCAAGACGGGCAATATATCCCAATTAAACAATTTCCATTTCGGCCAGTATTGCATATCCACCTGTCATGGTTGGTCATTGAACCCAGTTTGTAAAACATTATGAATAATAATAATGTAAACTCCAGTGTAAACTACAATAATGTAGATAATGTCTGATGATCACATTGCACTGTCATTAGAAAAAAAAAATTAATCATTATCCCTCACTGCAGCACTGTGTGGAATACAACACAACAGGAAATAAGAGAAATCCAGGTGCATTATGGGATACACAGTTTCAGAATGTCCAGTTGAATTTGTTTAGATTTCTTTTTGATCTTCTGTGGGGGACACACCCATTGTTTTTTGTCCCATTACAGTCAAACTCACTGAAAAATGAGAAAAAATTATTTCATTGATAGTTAACCTATCCACAATGATAAGAAATTTTTAAAATTTAAGCAGTTTATTTTAATACAACAATTAAATCAAAGTGCCACAGCAATGTACTAACTAAAGGTTCATCTGTTTCAAAGGCATACCACAAGTTCATTTTTGTGCTCATTTGTATAAAAAAAATTAAGCAAGGAAATATTAATCTTATACATGCTAAACTGTCAAAAATTAATAGTCTGCTACAAACTTTTTAAATTAGGTTCTTAAATTAAGAGACAATATTCAAAGTATGCTTGAAGCTTAAAAACTAATATCTGAAGTGTAATCAAGCATAAAACGTGTAGTCAAAGTGCGATGAAGCATAAAAACTGATATTTAAAGTGTAGTTAAAGCCTGAAAATTAATATTCGAAGTGCACTAAAAAACCAAAAAACTAAACAAGATTCGTCAACTTACTCATCATGTCTTGGAATGCTTTAGGTTTATTTTTCCAGACCACACCAAGGATGTAGACTGGCACCCCTGAAAACACAATGAGCACGCCCATGCCTGTGTCGTAGGGGGCGGCCACCAGCGGCACAATCAACAGGAACAGGACAATGGCCAGGAACAGGAATGGGATGACCAGTGGCATCTGGGGATGGTAATGTAGGGGGGTGAGTTGAGGCAGGCATTGGCAGTTTGTTTCATCAGGCCACAACATTTTGTTACCAAGCACGTAAGGTAAAAAAAACTGTTTTATGTATAGTAACCACATAGGCTACATAACTTACAAAAACAAAATAATTTTTAAAAACGCTCTTTAACCACTAATAAACTGTTTATTTTTAGTAATTGATTAGGTCCTTCCCCTACTGAATTTGCATCAATCCTAACTTATCATGTCCTTGCTAATTTAACACTAGCATTTTTAAAGATTTCACACAAAGTTGTTTTTGAGATTTTACACTAGTTTTTAAACAATTCCCAGAGATATTACATGTATTTATAAACTGATGTAATGGGAGTGGGATATTACTCCCCCCTCCCCCCAGTTAGGGATAGACTTAGGGTTAGGTTAAGGTTATGGCTAGTGATAGGGTAAGGGTTAGAGTTAGATGTAGGTTTAGAGTTGGGGTTACGATTGATGTTGGGGTTAGGGTTAACTTCCGACACAAAAAGAGGTGCCATAATTCCAATAGTGCAAAACAATATTAATATTTGTGTTTTACTAGGAAATTTTTTTAATATATATTTTTTTTAAAATGTCAAGTGTACAAAAGGACCACCGTGTGGGAAGAGGATGGGCTTGTGGTTTGGGTTAGGGTTCTTTAGCAGGGGGGGGGTGTAATTGACAAGGCAGATAAAGACTCCAGGGGATAATGTCAGTGGGAGAGGGTAATTAACAGGGGGGGGGTAATGTCCTAGACCCCCACATAACAGCCCTACGTAATGGGCCTTTTTATCTCAGTAAACCTAAACACCACCATATAAAAACATCCTACCTTAATGGGCCTTTTTATCTGAGTAAACCTAAACACCACCATATAAAAACATCCTACCTTAATGGGCCTTTTTATCTGAGTAAACCTAAACACAAACATATAAAAACATCCTACCTTAATGGGCCTTTTCATTTCAGTAAACCTAAACACAAACATATAAAAACATCCTACCTTAATGGGTCTTTTCATCACAGTAAACCTAAACACAAACATATAAAAACCTACCTTGATGGGCCTTTTCATCTCAGGTCTAGTGAACCTCAGCACCACCATGCCAGCAATGGACCCCCCTACAGACAGCCACTGGGTGAAGCTGAGGTAGTTGATCAGGGAGTAGATGTTGTCGGAGATGAGCATCACTATAGAAAGTCCTCCCTAGACAAATTTATAACAAAAACAGAATTTTATTTCAGCCATGGGTTATCTATGTTAGAGGATAGAACACATGATCCCCATGTTTTAAAAAGTACAGTGTTTTACTTTTATGTAGCCAGTGTGTAAGGCCAATGAAGTAGAGATCATCTGAATCTGTGAACTCGGCATATAAAATAAACGGATAGTGTGGTCTCTTCTATTCCCAGCCATCTTTACCTGGCTTTACCTCTACAGGTGGGTAAACTTTAAGTCATTTTATGTATTCGAGTCTAGGATCTGAACTTGAATCTTTCAGAGTAGCAGCTATGCATTCTACCATCTGACCATGCTATTCCATACCACCAACATTAAGTGATACATTAAGGAAAAAAAACACTTGTAAGCCATAGCTATAGTACGCAACACACAGACCTTTAGCTAACACATTGTACTTAAAGACCGGTATCACCCCAATTTATCATAAAAAAAACACATTTTTTGTTTTTTGTATATTTTACTAAATGAACCTTTCATGAACATTTTCTACCAGGTTTTTTTTTAAATGTTAATTAGGGTAGTTTAATTAATTTTTTAAATGACCATGGTTACGCGATAGTTTATCTAATTAAAAAAGCTTAATTTTAATTAAACTATTTTACCTACCAAACTTTGATAAGTAAACAACACAGATACTCTTATTACATCTAAGTAAGGACTGGAGACTGTTTTCACAATGCCCAACTCACATTAGTCTAACAAACAAACCCACTGCTTCAGTCTATGAAAGTCATGTACGCCATGTGTAAAAACACAAAGGTGAATAAAATACGTACAGTGAATAAAATACTTACAGTGAATAAAATACTTACAGTGAATAAAATGGCAGGTAAAGGTGTGTGACGTGTGACGCTGATCATGGCCATGATGCCAGGCAGCTGGCCCTCTCTAGCACCGACAAAACACAATCTGTGGCAAACAAGGGGTCAACAGGTGAGATCCAATTTAACACACAGGTGAGATGGGATGTGAGACTATATATATACATACAGAGCCATGTTACTTTAGTTTGTATTGTAAATTAAATAGTTATTTGTTCATTGTTCTACACCCCCAGCCACAAGCCATAAAAACCACAAATTTGTTTTAATGCTTGTGGTAAAACTAGGAGTTGACTGTAGCACAACAAAAAAAAATAATTACCTTCCTGAAGTGAAGAGCAAGCCATTAACTCCTCCAAATGTGGAGAGGGCAACAAAAATAGGAATGATGGCAGCAGCTATACCAAACACATTTTGACCAAAAGTCTGAGCATGAGAAAAAAAGAAAACCAAATTATAACAGAAAGCTTCTAAAAAAAAGTTTCATGTTGTTTGATATGGGTCATACAAAATGAGAAGGATTCAATTTAATATGAGAAGACTCATGTTAACATGATTTGGGTCAACTTAAAATTATTAGTAAAGTTACCATTTTTGACATGACAGCCAATAATGCAGATGAAGCAAAGTTCACCTGTTTCTGTGCCCTATTGTCAATAAGGCAGATGAAGTAGAGTTTGCTGGTTTCAGCGCCCAATGGCTAATTAAGGCGTATGAAGTAGAGTTCACCCATTTCTGTGCCCTTGACATTTCAAGGGAAAATGTCAAGCCACACTTACTTCCCTAACTTGAGCCAAACCGGCATCACCGAGTGAACTCAGGAACGTCCTACAGTCTCCGATCTGGTAACTGAACTTGAGACTTTCAGGTAAGTAGTCAAGTGCTCTAGCACTCAAAAACTAAAAAAATATCTAGGATCCTGTGATAGGGGGTGGGTAGCGGTCAAGCTAAAACTGACCACCATAGGACAACATAATCTTCTGTGATAGGGGGTGGATGGGGGGAGGGGTCAAGCTTAAATGAGTGACCACTGCTGTAGCATAGAACAACATAATCTCATACTCTCCTGTGGTATTGTGTGGGGTGGGACTGTGGTCAAGCTAAAAGGACTCACCACTGCTGTAGCGTAGGACGTCATCATCTCCTGTGGTGACATGGCGGTGAAGTAGGCCACGTTGACCAGCACGTAGACCATGGTGACCAGTGGAATGGAGATATAAATAGCACGGGGCAAATTTCTGGGGAAGGGAAGACAATGACTCAATGCTAATTAAAATATTAATGTTTTTATTTTATTTTTTTAAAAGTTAACATTTTTAAATATTCAAAAATAAATATATTAAACAATTAAAATTAAATCTATTCACAAAAATCGCAATTTTAATTTTTGAGCCTGTCAATAAATTTAATTTTAGTTGTCAAACTTTTTATATAAACTTTTAATGTGTTTATTTATAACCATTATGCTATTGTTTATTGAAATATACATTAATGTGCAGTTCATGATTCAACTCTAAGGGGAGGTAATTCAAACATAAGAGGGTGTAATTAAGGGGAGGTAAATACTTCATGGTTCAAGTGCTCAAGCAAACAAAAAACTGCTAGTGCTAACTCACTTGTATGGGTCAATCATTTCTTCTGTGACAAAATTGAGAAAATTCCTGCAAGGAAAGGGGAGATAAATATTTAGCAATTCACCTTTACCTGAACAACATGTATTATAACTACTAGTTCAGAAATAACTTTTTTTTAATATTAGAATATTGTGCCACAATTCTTTAAATGTTAAGAAAAGGGGCCTTAAGGAAAATTTCAATATTCTGAATAATTTTAAAGCAACACTGTCTGCGTGTCTACAAGCCTATGCAGGTTTTAAATTGCATACTGTCTTGTCACACTTACATCAGGTATCACAAAATACATAACCCAAAACCCTAGCCCAGGGGTCTGCAAACCTTTTGAGACTAAAGTGCCTAAATTTCCAATCTACAAAATTTCCGAATTTTTAAAGAGCCACAAACATTTTAATGTGCACTTTGGTAGTGGAAAGCATGGAACCATTGCCAGGGGGCTGGCCATAGCATAGTTTTGGGCCCAGCGGCTGTCAGCTGTCCATGTTCTACTCCACCTATTCTCATTGTTTTTAATTTTGTTTAAAGTTCTTTTTGTTTTCACAGTATAATTTTTTTTTAGTTTTTATAATAAAAGAATATAATTATTATGGAACTGGAGAGACATGCTAATTGACATCAAAAGAGCAGCATGCACGATGCAGGTTGCCGACCTCTGCCCTAATCTAGTCCTATAGATCTAGTAGTCATATGTACCTTTTTCCCAACTGTCATTTTATTACAGGCCAGTTAAGGGGTGAGATAACAAACAAAACTGTTCACCAACAGAAACATTATTGCATTCCATAATGGTTATTTTGATCTATTTTTATATGCCATATTTACTTTTTCATTAATTATTATAAATACACTTTATTAATAATTCTCTCAAACTGTATAGATCTAAAACTAAAAAAAAAAAAATTTAAATGTTAAAAAAGTATTTTTTTCAGAACCTAAAAATTCTATAAATAGAACAGTAACACCCACCCACATCCCCCCTCCCCTGATAGTTGAAGCAGACATGCCTACAGGCCAGTGAGCAAAGCATACAGGGCACAGACAATCCAACTCTATGCATTTCAAATACACACTTGGATCACATTGCCCTGGGTCATGCCATTAACCACAGTTCAAATACAGTTTGGACTTGAATGGGATTAAAGACTTAATCCCTGGCCCTGCCCCTAACGGCTGATGTAGACAGATTATATCTTACCTGGGAAACTCACCAGGTAGTGGGAGATTAATCCAGCTCATTAATTTAATCATTGTTTTATTGCTCCAAGTCAACTCATTAATTTTATAGATGTGCACATATTACTTAACACATAGGGAATGGGGTTGTGGTTTATCTTTATATGTTTATGTTATATTGAGTAATATGGGTTGGAGTGGCGTTCAAGAGCCATGGTTTAACACTTTAGCTTATATTTATTTCATTTTTCTTCTTAAATATTTCCGCTACTTGTTTTTAGTATAATGCTTGTATAATACTTGTTCATACTATTGTAATATCAAGCAGAGTGTTAGGATCAGAAATGAAGGATTTTTTTGGGCTATGGTAGTGTCAGCATTGATATTAGCAAGATGTATAAAGGTTTAGTTTATTACCACTAATTTAACACTCCCTTTTTAAAGAAGGCTCATTTATATTGGCATTGTCTGACATGTAAAGTTAAATAAAATTCCCATTTTCGAACCTTGATGGCCTATGGGTCAAGTGATGTAGAGTTCACCTGTTTCTGTGACCTCGGGATAGTATGGTCAGCACTATGCCATTGTATGTCATTGGTGTACATATATACACATAACCCTTTAATACAAATATTAGACTATGGCCAAACTATGTTTATTATGTACATGTATAGTTACCATACAACATCCTTCTGTATATAACTTTTGTATATAACTTTTGTTAGTTAACTAATCATAGATTTTTTTAAAAATAACAGTCACTAAAACTTTGAAATTTAAAACTCATTTGGTTTTTAAAATAATGTAATCTTTCACAACAACTTTTTAAAATAAGTATTCTAAAATGGCGTCTGGGTTTAGTGCTAACCACCTTCTCCCATCAAATGCAGAGGTCACAGAAACAGGTGAACTCTACTTCACTTGCACCATGCACCATCAGGTTCGAAAAGGGAACTGTACTTTTCTTAAATGACAAATGTCCTTTTTTAGCTGCTTGAATGTAACTCTAAATCAGACCCAACATTTATTTTTAGCAGCAATGTACATGAACTCCATTAACCCTAACGTAACCACCAATGAACAAAGATTGGTATAGGCTTCTCGTTCACAACCAAAGGGTTAACTTGGGGACATGGGGCTTAAGGTGTCATGTCGAAGGTCAAGTGACGTCAATGTCTGTGTAGGTAATGAGGAAATTATTGATCTGTTGATGTGCACACTGCCCCGCGTGTAATTGGGGGGAGGGGGGAGGGGGGAGGAGGGGGGGATGGGAAGAGGATGGGGAAGATGATTTCTGACAAGCACTTTATAAAACCATTTGTTGACTGAATACTAATGTGACAGAATTTGATGCATCAGCTTCATATCAAGTGGGTCTGTGTAAAATAATATGTAAGGGGGAGAATTTTTAGGGAAACAATAAGTACGCACTTTTTTAAAATAATAATTTGAATAATTTAAGATTATAAAGTTCCCTTTTAAATAATAATAGTAAACAATTTTTAAATCTATCAAAGCAGTGCGCAAGCAGGATTTAAACCAGGGCTCTTAGGTTAACAGCAACGGCATTTACTAACTCAACCAGTGGGCTGAGGGTTGACAGCGGTGAGGATTACAAGGTCAGCTGGTGTACACAAATGGTGTGGACAAACATTGGGACATGAGATACAAGTAAAAAGCACCTTAGGGGTACATAGCATTTTAAAAGGTACAAAGCACCTTATGGGTATATAGCACTTTATAGATACAAAGCACCTTATGGGAAAATAGCACTTTACAACTATGAAGTATCGTACAGGTACATAGCACCTTACAGGTACAAAGCACCTTCTAGGTATGAAGCACCTTACAGGGATAAAGCACCTTATGAGTACAAAGCAATTATGGGTATGATGCACCTTATAAATATGAAGAACCTTACGAGTACGGGTACGAAGCATCTAACAAGTAAGAACATACATACAAAACACATAAGAGGTACAAAGCACATCAAGTAAGCATACAGGTATAAAACACTACACAGGTAAGAACAACAAATCTACTAACTACATTACATATAAGGGTAAAACAGGTACAAAACATAGTTGTGAGGGCAGACAATGAAACACACCACACGTCTGAACCTACCAGCCAGCATAGGCGAACAGTCCGGAATAAAATGCCAGGGATATCTTGCCCACGCTGAGATTCGTATCCTCGAACGCTGTGTTCAGGTGTTCCACTGAACCTGGGGGGATACATTGATAAGCTTCAACTCATTTCTACAAACATATACATCAAGTTATTCCAGCAATAACATTTTATTACATAACATCCCCACACTACCCTGAGGTCACAGAAACAAGTAAACTCTACTTCACTTGCCGCGTAGCTCGTCAGGTTTGAAAGGGAAACTTTACTTTTACATAACATATAAGGTACCCCTTCAAACCTTACAGTCCATGGGTAGGTGAAGTAGAGTTCACCTGTTTCAGTGACACCTCGGAATATGAACGGATAGTGTGGTCAGCACCATGCCCAGCCGACATTACTTTCCCTGATGTGTCAAAGCTTAGTGGACTCAGTGATGTACCCAGAATCCGAACTTGAGACACCCGAAATATTTTTAAACTTCTGTACTGTAGTAGATCAAAACGACAAGTTTTGTACCTTTAGCAATGAGCACAACACCGGTGAGGATGATGATGACTAGGGCTAGCAGCTTGGCGGCCGTGAAGATGTCCTGGATCCTAGTGGCCGCTCTCACACTCATGGCGTTCACGAATGTTAGGGTACCTTACAGAAATAAATGTTCACGAATGTTAGGGTACCTTACAGAAATAACTGTTCACAAATGTTAGGGTACCTTACAGAAATAAATGTTCAGAAATGTTAGGGTACCTTACAGAAATAAATGTTCAGAAATGTTAGGGTACCTTAGAGAAATAAATGTTCAGAAATGTTAGGGTACCTTACAGAAATAAACCTTCACAAATGTTAGCCCTTATATTACCCCTGTAGATTACCCCACAGGGTAATGACCCCCCCCCCCCCACACACACACACCACCACCACCACCACACCCAGAAACTTAAGTAAGCTGACCCAAACCCTAACCCCAAACCTATAATTACCCTTAACCCCAACCCCAATCCTAACCCCAAATCTAAACCTACATCTAACCCATTACCTATATCCAACTCCTATACTAATCCTAACCCAAGCCCTAACATATCCTCCACATTGCATCTATCTCTAAATGACCATGGGGAATCATCTGGGGGGGGGGGGTAATTTGCAGGGAGGGGGGGGGGGTAATTGCTCTGTGGTAACGTCGGAGGGGAGGAATGTCTGGGGGTAATTGACGGGGGGGGGGGTGATTTGCAGGGGGGGGGGTAACTGCTCTGTTGTAATGTTAGTGGTGAAGGGAATATCTGGGGTAAATGACGGGGGGGGGGGGGGGGAATGTCCTGCTTCCTAAACCAGTATATCGATTTCCTGTGAGGCATTATGTGTGTAGTTGACATTTGAATGTCAAGATATGAAGCCATCAGGTGTCATATCATGAAATGACAGGATTAGATGTCATTAGGAGGACTCTAAGAACTCAATTCATTAAATCAGCAGCTCACTGGTGTAATTAGCCTAATTAATCCAAATCAATAAGAACTAATGCTTGTTAAGTTTTGTATTTTTTTTTAAACTCTCATGAATTTCTATTCCTCAATGTGTGAGAATATCAAAGAAAAAAAAATGTCATTGATAATCATCAGCAACTGTTCAGACTACAGTAAATATTTTTCATAACAGGCTGGGTTTGCATGAAGTAAAGAGTACAATATATTAAATTTAGGGTTCCAAAATTCCAATGGAGTTACATGAGATATCCTTGATACCCATCTTTTTCTTCTTCATTCTTAATTGTTAGTGTTGGAAGGTATCAATCCATATCTGCCAGAGGGTTTGAACTGGAGACTTTTTTCAACACGCCTCCATCACAATAAAGGATACGTGTCAACTGGTTAAGCGCCATTGAGGCTATTGACTCCGATTTCAGCTTGCCTTTCTTTTTTGGATTTGCTTCCATAGCCTTTGTCCAACCAAGAACAAACTACAAGGCAGCAGTTCTTTGATTTTGGAGTTGTCTCTCCTAGAAGAGTGGCTGTCCCCAGCTAACGAGCCTCATCTGCCAAGGGTTCGAACTCGAGACTTTTCGGTTTAGCTAACATGGGCTTAACCGACTCGACCACGCCGACCCCCTTGATACCCATCAAACCCTATAAGTTCACAGCACACGTGGTGTGTGTGTGGGGGGGGATGCCAAATCAGATGCTGAAAACACCGTTCCCTTGAATGTTCTAACGATATGTTCTAAGACATGATCTATACAAGTCTCTACAGACATTGTTTACACAAGTTCTCTGTAAACAGGTTCTGAATACTATATGGATCTATCCCATTTAAAAAAGAAGAGAAAAATGAAGATAAATGTTCTCATTGAACATTCAGTAATACTCGACTACGTAATCATGTTTTGATTACTTTCCTTAAGCTTACAACATTGCAAGTCTAAACCAATACCCAATGTTCTATAACCACTTGTTTTTAACCCTATCACAACGTCCCAACACCCCCCCCCCAACCCCCTTTAAATAGTTTTAAATCTGACGTAAATTGACGTTTAAGTTGTTTTGTTCTAAAATTAAATATCACGTCACATGTTTTGTATACCCACTCCTATTTGTTCACTTCGTCACAAAAAAAAAAACCCACCTCCACCCCAACCCCTCCCCACGCCAGGCATGTGACGTCGTTTATGGACGACCCCTACGTTCGTATCACATACACCGCAAACAAAAACGGAAGATACTATAAAACCACAAGGCTGTGAATTTACAAAAGCTCTTCACCATCCATTAATTAACACGCCAATCTACATAATTAAGTATTCAATACGGATGTAGCCTGACTGTCCTCGTACAAGCTGTTCACGTTAAGTAAGAAGTCGTCAGATCTAGATCTATATTAATGTGTTTTCATTTTTTATATATAAAATCTAACACCAAAATAACGCTATTCTCCGAGCCCCCATAATCTTATAACTAAGCTAACAGATAATAGACACTAAAGCAGTGGTTCTTAACTTTTTTTTGTGGTACCGAACCCCACTAGTTTCTTATGCGCATTCATTGAACCCTTTTCAATAATTCTATTGTTCGTTCTGACAAAATCCGATCGTGATTCATTTAAGTCGGGCGTGTGTCTTGGTCAACGCCGAACCCCTGAGACTGGCTCGCCGAACCCCTGGTGTTTAATCGAGCCCAGGTTAAGAACCACTGCACTAACGAAACCCCCACCCCCATCTCATTAATAGCAATAAGCCACGCTAATATATTGCACAATACTATCTTCCATTTCTTACTTAGCAGATTCAGCCCAATAAAAAAATTCGGCTCATTTAAAAACACGAATCTACATAGCGAAAAAAAAACGACGAAACAAACAAGATATCGGACTACAACTAGCGGGAAACCCCAGACGTAGATAGCTCACGGTGTTAAAATCTCATGCATATAAAACAGGCGACTCGGCGTGGGGGTAGCACACACGCTCAGCCGTTCTCGATACATTCTGATCAAGTCGCTTGCCGCGCAAAACAACAAAACAATCACTGGTGTGGGTCAGTTTTGTGTGTGTGGGAGGAGTGTGGGGGAGGGGAATCGTCCGCATGGAGGTGGGTGTAGGGGGAATCATCAACCAAAGGCGTAGCTACCCATTCCGGCGCCCAGGACGAACTATTAATTGTGTGCCCCCCCCCCCCCTTCCATCAAAATTATATTTATTCATGTTAGTGAAAAAGCGCCCCCCACCCAGTTGAAAAAATTGGTGGCGCTTTTTTCCAGTCACTAACTTTAGCTATGATGCCACACTTTGAATGAGTATAATTCAATACTTCAGCTTAAAAGGACTTCTTAATTTCTTTTCAACCCCCTTTGGCGCTTCATTAAGCGGCCGCCCCACCCACCCTCCCCTAGCTACGCCACTGTCATCAACGTCAGTGTGTGATGGTATCGTCAGGGTGTATTTACATTTCATACGGCGGCTTACAATACTGTCTTTTTTTCGCTCGAATTCTAGTGAACTGATCATCAGAAATCATGTTTATCGTTTGATCAAGTAGCAAATAATCGATCAGTTACCACAGTAACAATACGTCTAGTGTCGACAAAGATAACCAATGAGGTCGGTAGGGGGTAGAGAACGGTGGGTGGGGGGAAAATGTAGCTAAGAAAAGGGAAATTGCCATCTACTAGGTGAGTACTGTCAGAAAATATCGCTTCCCTGGAATCAGATTTTCAAATTGAGCGAGGGATGGATTGGGCTTTGCCGTAAGTAGAAAGGGAGGGGGGGGGGGGGGTTCTAGCTTTTTATGACGAGGTGCGACCATAGAAGGGGAAGGGGGGTGGACTAAAATTTTCTGGTCAGTTTTGGATGATACATGATGGTGGCACAGCAAAAAAAAAACATTTTGGTTGTAGAGATTCTGTATGGAGCATGTATGTGATTGATGCAAGCGGCAAGGACCGTTAATAACAAGACAAGCGGGTGTTAACATTACAAATGGCTTCCAAAAACTGTGAAAACACTTAACTGACAGCCATCTAATGTATTATGTAATGTCTTTTAAAAAACGGACAGAAGTAACTAAGATAACTTATCAGGTCAAGCATGACGCACTGCTCTCAACAGTACACGCCTCCAACTTAATTTAATAGTTTTTAATAGCGTTTTTGTTTTTCTACACTACTTGCTAATTATACTGCAGCACTTTAAAAAAAAACAGAAGGAAAAATCATCAATTTCTATTTAATTCTATAAGTGGACTGTAATTTAATGTGACTAAAGTACTACGTCTGATTAGCTCAGATTTTAAAATAGCACACCGGAAGTTGATGGTTTGATTACAGATGAGGACAAAAAGGGCAGACTGGTTGGTACAGAGGGCAGAAAGGGCAGACTTACTGGCACATGGATGGCGGTTTGGGCAGAAGGCAGACTGACTAATACAGGGGAGGGCAGCATCAGAGTTTTTCCCAGGGATCTCTTCGGGGGTGGGGCGAAGTAGGTCTACCCCCCCCCCCCGAACGAAATGGAATTTATATAGAAAATATATACTTTTAACAGTGTTCGCCCCCCCCCCCCGGAAATTTGTCCGCCCCCCCCCCCCCCTGGAGAAAAAAAGTCTGGAAGATACACTGGGCAGCACGGGTTGGGAAGACCTACTGGCACATGGAAGGTGATATTGGCAGAGGGAGGGAAGAGACAGTAAGGGCAGAAAAGGCTGACTTACTGGCAGAAGGAGGGCAGTATTTGCAGAAGGAGGGCAGAAGGAGGGCAGAAAAGGCAGACTTAATGGCACATAGAGGGCAGTATGGGCAGACAGAGGGCAGAAAGGGCAGACTTACTGATACAGAGGGCGGCCAGAAGTCGGGTGGCCACCTGCGGGGGGTTGCAGTCCGGGAAGATGGGCTGGAGCATGTAGTAGGCGAAGGTCAAGGCCACGATGGCCTGCGCCGTCGGCCTGATCACAATCAAGTTCACCTGGAGAAAAAGGGAAAATCTTATCACAATCAAGTTCACCTGGAGAAAAAAGGAAAATCTGATCACAATCAAGTTCACCTGGAGAAAAAGGAAAATGATGACAATCAAGTTCACCTGGAGAAAAAAGGAAAAATCTGATCACAATCAAGTTCACCTGGAGAAAAAAGGAAAATGATCACAATCAAGTTCACCTGGAGAAAAAGGAAAATCTGATCACAATCAAGTTCACCTGGAGAAAAAAGGAAAATGATCACAATCAAGTTCACCTGGAGAAAAAGGAAAATCAGTCATTCACATTTTTTTGTAAAACAAATTTCCGTCATTTAAACGCAGGAATTACTCTTGTTTTATTTAGTAGCAACTGATTTAATTTTGTTGAGTTAGTTCCTCTCAAAGTCTTGCCGACATTTTTAACTATACGCGGCAGAAAACTAGGCCTACGTGAAGTACTTTAGATCTACTTTTTTTAAAATGATAATCTGGTCGACGTTTTATATAGGATCTATCATAAAGTTGACGTTCTAAACTCAAATGGCATGTCAAATTGTGTAACTGTATTAGGGAGGGGGGCGAATAATTCAAGAATGATGCAACGACTAAATAACTGAAAAACTGCTAAAGAACCCTAACCAGATTTTCTTCCAGGCATCTCTTCGCCCCCCCCCCCCTCCCCGAAAAAAAAATCGACCGCCCCCCGAACGATATGAAATTTATATAATTTATATAGAAAATATATACTTTTAACAGTGTCCGCCCCCCCCCCCCCCGAAAATTTCAAGTGCCCCCCCCCCCCCCGGAGAAAAAAGTCTGGAAGAAACACTGACCCTAACCCAAACTCTAAACCTACATCTAACCCTGGTCCTGACACTAGCCTTAACCCTAGCCCTAACTTATCCCTACATGGGTGGGGGGAGGAGTAAATGTCAAGAGACGTGGAGGGGGAGGGGGGTAATAGCTTCGGGGATTATGCCCGGGATGGGATAATTGACGGGGAGAGTGTCATGTCCTGCTCCCGGATAAACATTAAGTAACAAGAAGACGTATGCATTGTAGCTCAGGTATTAAAATGATGCAGCTCAAACTAGAGATACGGTCTGTGGGCAATAATAAATCCACGCTCAATAATAAATCGCACGCTCAAGGCTACGGCTAAGTTTATGACACTGCAGACTCTAAACACGTCACGAGAAAAAGACAATTGTGTTGGATATAAGAGATGGGAATCTTTTTTCGTTTTTAAATCTGCCTGAAACCCTTTTTTTTTTTCCTTTACTGATTGCGCGAGATTGGTGACCTAGTGACTGCAGATCTCCGAAATGCATCATGGGTGCAAAATTAGCCACACCCCGACCTCCACCTAGAGGTTTAAAAAAAAACACGCTACTGTATTAAATGAATACAGATTAATAATTATGCATCAAAGTCAAATTTTATGTCAGACGGCATTGTCAACGGGTCTTGGCCCACGTGCAAAGTTTGAAACGAATCGGTCAGTTAGAAGTGGTCGAAATTACGCTCGGCAGTTTCGATCCATGACGGAAGAAGACAAAAAGGCACTTCAAAGGCAAGTATGCGGAAGCAAGTTAAATATAAGCTTGTAAAAATAACCCAGCGCTACTTGACATCACTACAACAAAGAGGGATACTTAACAGATAGGATAAGTGACTATCTAGATATTTCAGCTCCTCCCCCTCCCCCTCCTCCTATCCCACAGAGGGGTTAAAAACTACATGGACCCCTTTAATAAAGACTTCAAAGCATACAGCGTTTTCTATATTTAACAATACCGTGCTATAATTTCTATATTCGTGACGAACTTGAACCATATACGAGTCGATATTGACCTGCAGCTATGTGAGGGCATCCACTAGCACCTGTTACATAGATAAAAAAAAACAGGATTCAGCAAACAGCTTTCGTCCGTATCAAACGGTTTTCACAATTACAATAACAACTCTTAACACAAGGGGAGAGCCACGCTACAGTTAACACGCCAACAATGTCGCTATGAATCGATGCTAGACCAATATTTAAATTAGGAGACCGTAAAAATAACATATGACGTCAAGCTGTGTTAAACGGTCGGACTGTCTTTATTGTAATGGTCTTCTAGCTGTGTTGAGTGGATATATAACTTGAATATAAATTACAAACGATCCTCAGTTTGGCACATTCCAACATGCATTTTATTAAACACAATAACCCATTACACTTTTTTTTAAAAATAGGTCTACATGTATCCATAGATAAAGGAGATTTACACCCACCCCTCCCCCACCTATTGGCACAAGTCACAAAAAACCCAACCGACCCCCCCCCCCCCCCCCCCCATCATCCACACAAAAGATAGCGTAACAATGCGCCTAAACCAACCCTTTCCGAGTAGCCAAATCCTAAAGAAAATAAACTTTTTCTTCATTTTATTTAAACTTTAAAAGTAACTCCTGTCACACTCTTTCCCCCCCCCCCCCCCCTCGGATGGATTATCTTTTTTGACACCAAAGTCCGAATTCCTCGCCACAAGGAGTGAGAAGACCCGTTATACAACAACAATGGGAGGATTGTTACCGAGTGCTTGGCTGACAGCAGTCCCCACTTTCTTCCCCCCCCCCCTCCGCCCCCCCCCCCCTAAATAAAAAAATTCTTTTGTTGTTTTTTTTTTCATTAATTTCCCACAACCCAAAACAATTCTTGTAACTGAAAAGAATCGAATATTAGTCTCCACGCGTGATCCGAACCTTCTCTGACCAAATGCAGCGGTTCTCAACCTTTTTGAAGGTATCGAGCCCCAGCAGTTTCTTATGCGGATTCGACGAACCCTTCCTAATAGTGTGCTATAGTCCGCCGCCACAAAATCCGATCGTGAATCATATGATTCGGGTTTGTGTCTTGACCTCCGCCGAATCCTAAAGACTAACTCATCGAACCCTTAAGACACTGATCTCCTATGACTTACTCACCGAACCCCTTAAGACTAACTCACCGAACCCCTAAGACTAACTCACCGAAACCCCTAAGACTAACTCAACGAACCCTTAAGACTAAATCACCGAACCCCTCAGACACCGAACTCCTAAGACTAACTCACCGAATTCCTAAGACACTGAACCCCTAAGACTAACTCACCAAACCCCTAACACTCACCAAACCCCTAAGACTAACTCATCGAACCCCTAAGACACCGAACCCCTAAGACTAACTCACCAAACCCCTAACACTCACCAAACCCATAAGACTAACTCGCCGAACCCCTAAGACTAACTCACCGAACCCCTAAGACTAACTCACCAAACCCCTAACACTCACCAAACCCATAAGACTAACTCACCGATCTACTGGGGTTCGATCTAACCCAAGTTTAAGAACCACTGATCCAGCACATCCTACAGATAAGGACAGTGTCAGACACGACTCGAATTACAAAACCGCTGTCTTCATTATTTATTTTTTTAGTAGGACAACCTTGACCTCTCGTCTAATGAATGTAAAAAAAAAATTTTTTAAACTGCCGAGTCCCAAATATCTCGACAGCTGTGTGGGCAAAGAGATTTTTTTGTGTTGAATACATTTACCTTGTTCTCAAAATCTGGACACTCATTAACCTGGTTTTGAAAATGTGGAAAAATTTAACTTGTTTTGAAAATGTAGAAAAATTTACCTTGTTTTGAATATGTGGAAAGATTTAACTTGTTTTCAAAATGTGGAAAAATTTACCTTGTTTTGAAAATGTGGAAATATTTAACTTGTTTTGAAAATATGGAAACATTTAATTTGATTTGAAAATGTGAACACAGTTACCTTGTTTTGTAAATGTGGACAGGTGCTACATAGAAGGAGATGATATATCGAACGCAATAAAATCGCAAGTATCGAAGACAAGACCCCAGTGATAAACTGTGTGTGGTGCCCGCAGATCATGAGACCATAGTCCAATTTGTCCAAGAAGTTGGACTAGTTGTCTGGATCCTCCGATATAAATATAACTAAGAAAGAAGAAGATAAGATCAGGAATTGATGTATTTTTTTTAAAAAGTCAAGTTTCCTTTTCAGACTTAACGATCCAAAGGGGAGATGAAGTAGAGCTCACATGTTTCTTGACCTCGGCAAGAAGGGATGGTGTGGTCAGCACTATGCCCAGTCATCTCTTTATTTTTTCCTTAACAAAAGTCGGGTAACCATTGATTTATTGAAGTACATCAAATATAAAAACTATAACCTAATGGTGAGGGGGTACATTGACGCCCACTTAACCTGTACGGAGAGGGGTACACTTAACGGTCAATCTAATTTAAACACAATTATCGCGACTATTCTCACGGGTCCAATTAAAACTATTTGCCACTTCATGCAAACCCTTATCAGTGCTAGCTACCCTGCAGGCCAATAAAGCGGATGAAGTAGAGTTCATCTGTTTCTGTGACCTAGGTTTATAAAGGGCTAGTGCGGAATACAGCGGACTGTCATTTTCCATAACGTGAGTCAGGTACCCATCATAGCTGGGTGGACTCAGGTACGTGCTACACACTCGAACCCGGGATCCGAACTCGAGATTTTCGGGTCTGCAGTCATAATCTTACCATCCAACCACACCGTACCTTGCCACCACTCCATCCATACCGTTATAAGTATCTTAGCTACCCTGGGGGGCCAATGAGGCAGTTGAAGTAGAGTTCATGTTTCAGACACCGCGGCATATAAAAGGGATAGTGCAGTCAGTTCTATGAACAGAGGCCTGTGCTGTCCCTCAGGTACCCACTATAGCTGGGTGAACCCAGAAAAGGTCCTCCGGCCGTGACCCCAGGATCTGAACTCGAGACTCTCTGGGCAAGCAGTCGTGAGCTCTACCACCCCACCCATATGTTAGTAAATGACAGTTCACTTAGTCCATGTGAGAGATTAAATTTCCTTTTTTTAAAGCCGGGCTTAAAGGTTACAGTGGAGAAAAACAAAACAAGCAATTATTCTAATAGAGCTTAACCCAAAAAAACCACCCAGAAAGCACAGGTCAGGGTTACAGTCTAGAAGATTCTTCCCACACAATACCGGCAAGGTGTCAAAGCCAAGGATAATCCCAACACTTTAATAATCCACAATTTTATTTAACCATGACCACCTGTTACATGAATTAAACAGGACACCCCTCCCACCATGCCCCCCCCCCCCGCCATTAGCGACGCCCACATAAGGGTGATAGGACGACTATTTACAGCCCATCAACGTGGCATTCAAATTTACGTATTTACATTTGTGTGGGCGGCGATGGACATGAAAGAAAAACTGTTTATAACTGTTCAATGCATACACTATCAATTTGCCAATACCTACTGTCCTAATTATTTTTTTAAAGTAATAGCAGGAGTGCATTTAGCTTTAGACTGAAGTTATGAGGCGCCCATGAAACTATATATTATATATATATATATAAATATATATATAAATATATATATATATATATATATATATATATATATATATATATATATATATATAATCCAAGGATTGTTTATATATTGCAAAATATACAAGTCATTTTGTGCCTTTAAAATTCAGGGTACCATGGCAGTGTTTCTTCCAGACTTTTTTCTCCGGGGATGGGGGTACTTGAAATTTTCGGGGGGGGGGGGGGGGGGGGGCGGACTAATATTTCGGGGGAGCGGATACTGTTAAAAGTATATATTTTCTATATAAATTTAATTTCGTTCGGGGGGGGGGGGGGGGCGGTAGAATTTCTTCGATAGACCCCCCCCCTCCCCCCGCAGACATGCCTGGAAGAAACTCTGCATGGGCGTAATTCGAGTTTGGATATAAATACATGCAGTATATCAACTATAATACTGAGTTTATTAAATACCATAAAAGCCATCGCAATGTAAAAAAAAATGCAAATATTATTCTTCATATTTAAAAAAAAAAACAGCCGTAAAACAAACTGGTGACATTTTATTTTAACATTAGGTCGTCAGAATATTAGAAAGAAAAAACATAGAGCTAATGCATTTAAGGCACCGTGTTCGATTAATTGTATCCCTTGTAAATATGTAAATATGAATACGTTTTTTATTAGTTTAATTACGAAATAAGTTGTGTTAGAGTCACTATTTAATCTAGAATATGAAGTAGCAGTTTTATTTAAGATGGTGTTTGAGATTTGTTTAAGGTTGGATTTTGATTAAAAATCGAGGCTCCACCGAATTAAGCAGTATCTGTCTGATATTCGGGCGTGTACCTAACAGAGTTTCTTTCAGACATTTTTTCTCCGGGAGAGAGGGGGGGGGCACAGTGGCATAACTTATATTTCCCAAGGGAGAAGATATATTTTTTTTCTATACATTCTATATGTTTGTTTCGTCCGGGGGTGGGAGTTGCTCGGGGGGGGGGGGGGGGGCAGTGTCCCCGGATAGAGGCCTAAAAGAAACTCTCGTACCAAATATTAGCTATCTGGCAGAAATAGGGGCGGGTAACAGAGTTTATTTGTATATGTAGTTACATCCAGTTTATCAATGCGTTTCTGACAAATGTTAGAGTACACAGCTAATAATGGGTTAACAAACATGTAGAGATATATTTATTAGGTGCTGGGTGTCTATAGTAAAAACACGAACATTATGCATCGAAAAGGTATTTTTTTTTACCCCAGTGTAACAGTACATGAAATCATTATATAATTAAATAAAATGTGATTTATTGCTTTATTATGTTGTTAATTAGGTTAAATGAAAAACTTGTTTAAAAAAGCGATAAGGCCCGCACTAATTGACGTTCCAATTAAGGTGCTAATTTTAGCGTTAAAAAGTCCACGTCTACTTACCCACAGCTGCAGAAAAGCCATGAGCGGCCCGAACGCCTCCCTGATGTAAGCGTAGTCGCCACCCGACCGCGTGATGGTGGTCCCCAGTTCGGCGTAACACAGGGCGCCGATCAGGGAGATGAGACCACACGCACACCAGACCACCAGACATAGGCCCACCTGTGGTAAAAAGGGGGTGGTGACAAAATAATTTTAGATGTAGGGAGTCAGTTCTAGATTAAGACATTAGTAGAAATTCAATTTTTTAAAGAAAATTTAAAAAAAAAAACGATGTGGTGTCACCCTGTGGTAAAAAGGGGGGGGGGAGAGAGGGGTGACAAAATAATTTCAGATGTGGGGGTCAGTTATAGATAAAGACATTAATAGAAATTCATTTTTTTTAAAGAATTTTTTTTTTTAAAAAGCCATTTGGTATCACCCTGTGGTAAGAAGAGAAGGGTGGGGGTGACAAAATAATTTTAGATGTTGGGGTCAGTTCTAGATTAAGACATAAGTAGAAATTCATTTTTTTTTAAATTAAAAAAACGATTTAGTGTCACCGTGTAAACGGTGTCAACGGGTGCAAACCGCACCCCACAGCCCCGCCTTGTGACGCTACTGCCCATAGTCTAGGCGCCTTGAGCGGTTCTTGCCTAATATTTAGATACTTGTAGGCCTATACAAGCGTTAAAGTTGCTCGGAATCTAGATTGCCTCGAAGGCTTATACAAGTGACTTGCACAAAATCTAGATCCATTGCAGGCTTATAAAGTGGCTAAAGCTGCCAAACATCTAGATATCTCAAGGCTTAAACAAGTGACTTTCTCAGAATCTGAAGTTGCCAAAAAATCTAAATGTATTGAAGACTTATACAGAGTGTTTAAACTTGTCCAAAGTCTAGATCCTTTGCAGGCTTATACAAGCGTTAAACTTGCCCAGAATCTAGCTCTAAATGCCTTGGGGGCTTATACAAGTGACTTGCCCAAAATCTAGATCCCTTGCATGTTTATACAAGCGTTAAACTTGCCCAGAATCTAGATGCTGTGAGGGCTTATACAAGTGCTTAAACTTGCCCAGAATCTAGTTGCCGTGAGGGCTTATACAAGTGCTTAAACTTGCCCAGAATCTAGTTGCCGTGAGGGCTTATACAAGCGTTAAACTTGCCCAGAATCTAGTTGCCATGAGGGCTTATACAAGTAAAGTCCTAGGGCTGGCCACAGGTAACTTGACCACGTCACATCATGCCAGGGGTCACGTCACGGAACTCGACACGGACGTGTTTATAAAATCTGATTGACAAGGGAACCGAGTGCACCTTTGATAGGTTGATTGAGTGTTATCTTTCAAATAAAGCTGCAGCTAAAAGTGTCAGGATTGTCAACCAATGGCTTTTATTAAAATAAAAAGGCAACAAGATATTCGGCAGCGCATCACATTGTTTGTGGACTTTTTTTCATGCTATCATCGCTGCTAATGTTAGTTTAGGGTCAATGCTTGAGTCAGGATTAAGGCTAGACCAGAGGCGTAGCGATGGGGGGGGGGGGGGGGGCGGGGGTACATATGTCCGCGGGCGCCGACCTTAGGGGGCGCCAAAATGGGTTGGAAAAACAAATTACAATCTCATTTTAGCTGCATTTTTGCTTTATATATATGTATATAAAATATATGAGGGGGGGGGGTGCAAATAGAAAGTTTGGGGGGGGGGGGGTGCAAATCGAAAATTGAAAGGTTGATCCCGAGGGGGCGCCAAATTGAAAGTTTGTCCCCGGGCGCCGGGAAGGGTCGCTACGCCTCGGGGCTAGACTAAGGTACATTAGTATAATGGATTTTTAAAAATTCGATTTTGTTCTGTCAACTCATTATTAAGGAACAAAATGTAAACACTCCGATTGTCAATGTCAGTGTATAACACAACTCAGCTTATGCAAAATCAAGGCAGCAATTGTGACGTCACTTCCTGTGGATGAAAGCCAAGACCCAGACACGTTTGGGTCTGAATAGTTTAGCATTGGAAAAATCGCATGTAAATAGCCAGATATCGTGATAGTGTCGGCTTGTTTGAAACATACGTCTGTAGAGAACTGACGTCCATGGTTAGGTTACGATCCATTTCTGTGTAGATATCAACCGTGCTTCGGTGTGGTGATACAGTGGGGGACATTAGGTCGAGTGATACCCGATGGGGTAACCCAGGTTGTTATCCCCCCCCCCCCCAGTGGGTTTTTTTCAGACTTTTTATATTCTTTGGGGAAGGAGGGCACTTGATTTTTTTTCGTGGAGGGGGGGGGGATACACTGGTAAAAGTATATATTATATAATTTCTATTTAAATTATATTTCGTTCAAGGAGGGGGGGCGGTAGACGCTGTTCCTCCCCCCCCCTAGGAGGTGCCTGAAAGAAACTACCCCCGCTGCCAACAACTACATGTAGGATATATTAAAAGAACTGAAATTTGGTGTCACCCTATGCCTAATGATAATAGATATGTACTGAGCTACTAAACTAACCGGAAAAAGCCAGACTATTATTGAAATTACTTATATTTCGTATTAAGTGAACTCCACTTCACTTGCCCCGAGGACCGTCATGTTCCAAAAAGGAACTTAATATTTCGTTTTGGTGTTACCCGGTGCGGACGTTACTATTAACTGTGCACAATGTTAAAAAAAACTATCAGCCGGGGGTGAGGACGAGACCTACTGCAAAATTAACAGAGAGAAAAGTAGCTTAATATTCTCAATAATTGGTAGGCCAGTCAACGACGGGGTGGTTGTGAAACTATGTCTTACTAGTAATTTACTTTGAAAACGTTGCTTTTTTTCCACTTTAATTAATAGGTGGATTTTTAAAAAATGTGTTCACAAATTCACGCCAGTTGGCAAAATGGGAAGGGGGGGGGGGTGATACAAATTGCAACTATATATATATATATATATATATATATATATATATATATATATATATATATATATATATATATATATATATATATATATATATATATATATATATATATATATATATATATATATATATATATATATATATACACTTCAAAATCGCACTTTGTGTTTAACAAATTTTATTCCTGAGCTCGGGTAACACCGAATAGGCCTATATCTATATAAACGCGAAATAAAGGCTAATATTTAGCTTCTAACATGACTTTTTTTTAAATTAAAAAATCACAATGTGTTGTCACTTTCTGAAATCACCGCTCCCCCTTGTCAAAAATCCCCCTCTCCCCCCCCCCCCCCAATTAGAAGTGTGACGTCATTTTTAATGATCCATCAAAAGTACATATTCCAAAAACAATGTTTCACTTGATACTAGACTAGATCTAGAATCTAGATCTAGATCTTCTAGATTTATATTCTAAATCTAGAAATCGGTGTTTATTATTTGAATTTGTGTAGATGTAGTCGAGTCTAGAACATTAGACTAGATCTAGATTTTTAAAAATCTACATCTAGATTTCTAGTACCTAGCTAGCTCTAGATCTAGTTCTGGTCCGTGATTTAGAGAAACCATTTATTATGCCATGCCTTATCTGCCAGAGCTGCAAAGCGAAGATAATTTAATTTATTAAAGAAATGTAGATCTACTTACGGAGCCCGTTTCCATTAATACTCCTTTAGGCGAAACAAATATTCCAGAACCAATTATTGTTCCCACAATTAATGTAACTCCATTCCATAGAGTTATTTTCTGTTTCAACCCCATTTTTTCATTAGCAACATCAGATTTCACATCAACATCACCAACCAGCTTAGGTTCCACCAAATCTGCTTTCTCCATGTTTTTATGAGAATCGATGTTATTTTCAGTGGTCAGTAAGGGTTCTGGCGGCATAATGTTACTAAGATTCTACACAAAATGAGAATGGGATGATATCTAAGCTAAATTATGAACCGATGACCACTGTCTATCCCCTTACGACAGCATGTTAGACCTAATGTTTTCGTGGTGTGCTTAACAGTGCTGACTCGCACTTGAACTGAACTACGGAAACACATTGTTACACTTTTAATAAATTATACAAATTAAAGTCATGACATTTAACGACGATTATTCAAAGCACTTAAATTACAGACGAAATATCAATTTAATTCAACTAGAATCTAGGCTGAAATAATCTTCTTGTAACTAATTAGATTTTTTGTTTTTATTTTTTTGGATAATAGTATTGTATTATAGAAATATATTACATTTTGGTGTTTCATAGCAGGCTAATAATGAAATTCTAAAATCGAAATAGTAGGGAATGGTGATGCAATGCATAGAAACTAGCCTACACACTAGGCCTAACGAGTTTTTTTGTTTACTTTTTTGTAACTTTACTGGGACCCTCGCCACATTACACCATACTCCAATGGAAAGCGGTACGGAAAATGTGACGATAAACATGGTGAAAGTTTTGAAAGTGTGACGTCACCATTTATTTTTCAAACGCAATTTTCAATTGAATTTTCTCAGTTCTGTTGCATTTTATTGGCAGGCAAAAATGTAAAAGGGGTCGTTCATAATCGAGGTCACATTACCAATGGCGGAGCTTGGGGGAGGGAGTGGCAGCACCGGGCGCCAATCTTGAGGGGCGCCAAAAGAGTTTGAATTTTTTTGTACAAAAAAAGCTCATTTTTAGCCGAAATATTGAATTATTTACAGTTTGAGTTAAGAAAATAAACGGATTCTAAGCTTTAGATACTGATTTAACTATTTTCTACCTTGATTGTGTACCAGTAAAATAAATACGCTTATAAGTCAGTTACCAGTAAAAACTGCTCACAAAATTTATCCAAGTTGGGGGGAGCGCTTTTTCGCCAACTTAAATCAGAAGGATCGCCTACAACAGATTGGTGAGTAGAAAAATCTTTAAAACATAAAAAAAAACAATAGTATCAACGTACACTTTACAATTTGTAACAATAAAAAACAAAATACCCTTTAGTGTTGAATGTTAATGACCGCTATAAAACGCTCACCTTTTTTTTTAAAAATATGTTTGGGGGGGGGGACGCTTTTTAGCCACCAAAAATCGGAAGGATTTACACTGGATTGGAGTGTAGAATTTTTTTAACACTTTAAAAGGAAACCGATTGTGTTAAGGGGTCGTCCATAAATGACGTCACATTCGTAGGGGGTGAGGGGGGGGGGTCCGTAATTTTGTGACGGTGTGTGACGAGTGGGAGGGGGGAGGGGTTCAGATGGTGCGACGTCACACTTTTGAATTATAAAAAAGCAATGTTAGAAAACGAATTTTAGACGTTATTTCGCGTTTTAGAAAACTGTTTTAATAAATTGCAATAGGAATTGATTGAAATTATCTATTTTGACATAGTTCAGACAAGATTTTGGAAAAATATCGATGTTTTTAGAAAAATTCAACTGCATTTTGAGGGGGGGGGGGGTGGGTGTAGGCTGAAGTGTGACGTCATTTTAGGGGGTCTGGCTTTTTGTGACGATGTGTGACGGAGGAGAGGTGGGAGGTAAAAATCGTCCAAAAAAGCGTGACGTCATTTATGAATGACCCCTAACTCACATGTACGATTTCTCCAGCCAGAATTGTAAAGAAATGACTATATATAGATATAGCCATTATCGGACCCAGATGTAGCCAATATTGGGCCAAGATGTAACCAGGATATAGCCAATATTGGGCCAAGATGTAACCAGGATATAGCCAATATTGGGCCAAGATGTAGCCAATATTGGGCCAAGATGTAGCCAATATTGGGCCAAGATGTAGTCAATATAGGGCCAAGATGTAGCCAATATTGGGCCAAGATGTAGCCAATATTGGGCCTAGATGTAGCCAATATTGGGCCAAGATATAGCCAATATTGGGCCAAGATGTAATCATGATATAGCCAATATTGGGCCAAGATATAGCCAATATTTGACCAAGATATAGCCAATGCTGGGCCAATATGTAGCCAGGATATAGCCAATATTGCGCCAACATCATGCCGAGTTTCACTACCAGTGTTTGGCCAAGGTTGAGCAAATGTTGCACCAAGATGTAGCCAATATTGGTAACCAACGTTTAGCCAATATTGGGTCAATATATGTGTGCTTACTGGGATAGTTCATTTTAGTTAAGAAGTTTCGTTTCTCTCAAACTTTTACTTAATTCAATTAAACATTGCCATAAGCAAAGTTTAAAAAAAAAAGCTAATGTATACTGTGGCCAGGGACGGAACAACCATGCCGCAAGAACCCGCAATGCGGAGGGGGTGGGGGCCAGAGGCGTAGCTATGGAAGGGCGGGTGGGGCGGCCGCCCCGGGCGCCGACCTTAAGGGGGTGCCAAAAGGGGTATAGAAATTAATTTGAAAGCTCATTTTAAGGTGAAGTATCGAATTATACTGTCAAAGCTAAGAAAAATAAACGACTACAAGGCTTCACACACTGATTTTATAACTTTGTGACACCGAAATAGAAGATGTTACGGGATAGTAACTGTTAAGAAGCGCCACAAACCTTTCCAGCTTGTGGGGGGGGGGGGGCTTTTTCACAGACAGGAATAACTATATATAGATATGGGGAGCGCAAAATTGATAGTCCGCCCCGGGCACCGGATTAGCCCGCTACGCCTCTGGTGGGGGCAGGACCCAAGATCCGACCAAAAAAATCTTCTTCTTGCACCTTGATGTTGGTGTTGAGTCCTGACTGCTAATAGATTTCAGAATCGCCATTATATCATCGTCGCTTGTCTTGGAAGGCAGCCATTTCAGCATGCCTCTTTGTCCAGATTTGTCGGCGTAGGTTATTGATATTCTCTGCACTCTGTATCTGGATGTTACCCCAGGTGGCACATCTCTGTGAAATTCTTTTAGGTGCATTTTCTCATATAGTTCCTTTGATCTAATGGTGACATACCATTTACGCAGTGTCCCATAGTTATACAGACCTTCAAATTCAGCTGGTGATAGGCTACATAACATACATAGCTCTCTTTTTAGTTCGTCAGCTGTGAGGGTAGCTAAAGAAAAACCCTCTTCTATGAAAATCTCTAGAGTTTTTGGCGCATGTCCTGCCAAGCCAAACTTCGGCAGGAATAGCCGTTTGATGTATTTTTCCGACATAGTTGTGCGTGAGGCCCACCCGGGGCCAGACAACACACACAAGAAATAAAAAAGAAAAAAAGTACTTACAATGTATAAAATGTGAAGAAAAAAAATAACACACACAAGGTTCCAAATGGAATTCTAATATATAATGCTCAATTATGTATGTAACATGCTTTACAATATTTTAAGGTCTGTAATTATTATTTTTCGGGTCCAACATAACCAAATGTTGTATTTTTTTTTTTTTTTTTTTTTTGCACAAAATACTATTCACTATTCACATTTGTAAAATTACAGATGGATAAACAATCATTCAACCAAATGTTGTATACAACCAAATGTTTTTTTTTCTTTTTGGCGTTTAATATTGTTCCTCTCTTGCTGCTTTCCCTTCCCAAGGGTTGGCAGCAAGAGTAGGTTTGCATGAAAATATATACAAATAATACAAATTGTTGCATTTCTAATACAAAACGTTTATAAAGTTAAACTTTTTAAGAACAAATACTTTATTTTTTAGGCATCGGATGGTGGCTTTCAGTGTGTGCTTTCATACCCTTTAATGGGAGGTTTAGGGTGCAAGAATGGCAAAAGTATACAGTTTTTTCTGGATGCTTTTGTTTGTAGTGCGCATATATGTCTAGGTACACATCTTCGCCATCACAGACCTCACATATTAAGAAGTCTGTATGTTTGTGACGTTCGTGTACCGTCACTTCCGAAGCATTTTTGAAAAGGAGGGTGCAGAACCTGCACTGTTTGTTATCATATATCCGCATTTTGGTTTTTTGACTTTTTGATTGTTTTGTGTCTGTGGGGCTAACTTCCTTTTTCCTTTTTGAATGTGTGCTGTCACTCATATCTACGCTTTGATTGGGGTTGCTAGAGTTTGGCGTCGCTGTGAACGTAAAAGTGTTCTGGCTCAGCGCGAGTGGTAAAGCAAAGTTTGGTAAGAGTACTTTTGATGTATTTGATTTGATGTTTGATGATTCCGTTATGCTTGTACTTGGGGCTGTTGGTTCAATGGCTGTGCTTGCTTGTTGGCTGCTTGGTGCTGGTGCTGGCTGGGCGGGTGACGTTGGCATTTGTGTTGGAGGCTGCTTTTTGGGCGGTGTTCTTGGGTTAGTTGCTGCGTCTTTGATTGGGGAGTTTTGGTGACTGCTTGGCATGGGGGCTTGTGGAGTGGGTGGTATTGCAGTTTGTGCTGGTGTTATAAAACCAAATTTTTTTTTTTTTTTTTTTTTTTTTTTTTTTTTTTTTTTGTTGTATGTTGTATAATTAAAATAACGATAAATGACAGCACACACCGCAATTAAAAGAAATGTCATCAAAATTGACTAAAAGTATGTTATAATAAAGCAACGGTATTTAGACTTTCAAACAAAACCTACAGTTAATTAGTTAATGAGTAAAATATATTACTTAGAAAAGTTACATAGCTTATATAAAATACTTATTATAATTATTAAGTATTGAAATTTAAAGCGGTTTATTGTGTTTTTCAAGCATGTCTTAGTTACACTTGGTTAATTTAGCTATTCTTGAGAAAGTTGTTTCCCTTGGATAAAATTATGGTATTTGGATTTCCAAATAGGAGATAATTCGTTACTTAACTTAATATTTATTTCAAATGTTTGCACCTTCGGTTTACCGCTTACTTATAAATACAACTTTAAGTTATTATTTGCTATTGTAAAAAAAATTATATAGAGCAGAAGTTCTAAACAAAATAGTTTGGTAGGTCTATTTAGTATTATAACGTTGAAAAATAAATACATCAATAGCTGTTGTAGATTGCAATACTTAATGTTAGTAGACATAGAACATGAGATAGTGCAACAAATGCGTCTAAAATCGTTTTAGTCGCAAATTAATCAGCTAATTTTTCATATTTTCACCCTCTTCTTAAGGATTCATATATAACAATTGTAGGCTGAACATCTATAACATTCATAACCTTTTTTTTTCAAAAACAAAAAAATCATTAAATAATCTCACAATATAGACATTTCACAATTATAACTAAAGACGGTCAAGCTTAAAATATGTGTTCCGTTCTGGAACTCACCTTGGGAGGTCTGCGGGGAGCCCAACACTACAAGAACTGTGGGTTTTTCTTTTCAGTTGTTCTTTTTTTTTCAGACTTATTTCTCCCGGATAGGGTGGGGGAGCATTTGAATTTTTTCTAGTTGAATTAGCAACAATATCAATAAAATGTGATCAGTTTCTTCCATGCATCTCTTCGGGGGGGGGGGGGGGGGCAGAGCTCCCCCGAAGAAAGTCTACCCCCCCCCCCGAGCAGAGCTCCCCCGAAGAAAGTCTACCCCCCCCGCCCCCCCCCTCAAACGAAATGGAATTTATATAGAAAATATATAAACAATGTCCGCCTATAATATAAGCCTACTAGTTTCTATGTGTTCTAAAAAACGACTGAATATGGACCCATTTATAGCTTGCACCTTCAACGAACCCACTTCTAAACTCCGATTTTCCTCTTTTCATTCTTTTCGGCTCCCTGACGAACATAGGCCAAGGCAGCACTTCATCAATTAACTTTTTATCTTTAAAGCTCAATCTATAACATTCCAAACTCCCCTATCTCTATTTCGAATGATTACCTTCATGACTTGTTTGTCTCCACCTCTTCCACGCCAGTTTGTCGAGTTGTGTTAATGTTATTCGCTGTCAGTGGCGTAGGCAGGGGGGATAGGGGGGGGTCATAACCCCCCCCCCCCCATAGACCCCTCGGTATTTATATAAAAAGTATGACGGGGGGTGCAAATCGAAAGTTTGAGGGGGGGGGGGTGCAAATTGAAAGTTTGAGGGGGGGGGTGCAAATCGAAAGTTTGTTCCCCGGGTAAAAATTGGACCCCCCCCCCCCCCCCCTTGAGACGATCCTGGCTGTTCGCTGCCTTTCCAAGTTGGTGCCCTATTCACCACCTTTCCTTTTCTTTTATTTCGTTTTCAACTGTTGGTTACCCTCTGTCTCCGAGCCATACAGTAAAAAAGACTTCACATTTTAGCTCAAGATGCTGATTTAAAATTTAAATTTGTTGACACTGCATTTGCATTCCACTTTAGTAGGCTATAACAATTTATAAACAGGAGTCGTTTTTTCTGAACACGCCTGCTTTTAAGTGTAGCGTCTAAAGTTTCAAATCAATTGAGTTTGATTATACGTATACGTAGCAATTCTGTAGGTTTAAATTACAAAGTGATAGGCCTACCTCGTCAGATGAATGTTGCTGCTTTGTGACTTAGTTCCAACAAGCTTATATAATCCAACTATGAAAATTGTAATATATCATATTAGAGACTGTTCCAAAGATAGAACATAAAAACCGGACAATCCCTAAGAAAAAATCAATAAAACGAGATAATACGTTCAGGCTAAGTAAGAAACACAAGAGCCCGTTATTTAGCGAACTTTTTTTTTAGCAAAAATTGCTAAAATAGGTAACCGGTATAGTGTAGGATACGTTTATTCACTCAAAGGTAAATAAAAATTAAACCCTAGCTCTACGGAAACACCAGCACAAACTCTAAATATAAACTTAATCCTAAACTAAACTTCTCCCTTGCATTACGGTAAGGGTTCACTTTAATTTAATGTTAAGGTTATACAAAAGGGTAGGTTTTTTTTTCAGACTAGGGATCAGTGAATGTCCTACTGCCATTCAGTGTTTATTTCAGACTTTTTCTTCTCCAGGATGGGAGGGGCGGACACTGGTAATTTTTTTTTTTAAATATATTCCATTTCGTTCGGGGGGGGGGGGGGGGGCGGCGGATCCCCCCACCCCCCTGAAAAGATGCCTGGTAGAAACTCTGCCTAATAGACTGGCTGATTTTTTAAAAAATTTGTCACTATCCTTGATCATTATGTCAGCGCACAAAAATGGCTCTAGCAAGACTTTGTTGACTTACATTCTTTTGGCTGCACTGTAATTCTTGTAACTGCAGATAGTCAAATTTTTTTTTTCACCCGAAAAAAAAAATGTTTTAGATTTAGAAACACTAGTGACAATGGCACTGTTCATCATCAGTAACGATCTACGTAATACCAAATTGTGATGATCTGAATGCAATGTTTAATGTGAAAGAGGATTTTAAACTCATATTTTGTGTTGTGCAATATATATGATTAGTCCTAAAGTTTTAAACAGGTAGCCTACTAAAAAATAATTTTTTAAGTTTTTTTGTTCACAACCTAAAACAAAACAAATTTCTTAAGGGAGTTCTGTTTTTATTTTCCAAAGTAAAACAAGTTGTCATACAGTTTATAAAACACAATTTTCATGATCTAAGTATTATTAATTAATATCTTCCATTTTGATGATAAGATACCATACTAAAAATATTTAATGTTTTTAAATTTTACATTTCAAGTATAAAAAGACTGATATTTCTAAAACATAATATGGACATCATCAAGTAAAGTAATTTTTAAATTGAGATTTTCTATTACAGGTTTTCTTATAAAATTTCTTTTAGTTTATACAATTAACTTTTAAAAAATTACAATATACATTTTTTTTGCAGGAATTGTGGCACTTCTAAGCAGCAGAATAATTCATAAGGCTGGATGCTTAAAATAGAACTTTTTGACTGAAGAATAACCTAGCATGTCAGTAGTTAAAATCTTGAATTAGCATTACAAAGAAATATTTTAGATAGATTAACAAAAAAAAAAAAGAAAAAAACATGTCAAGACAATGTAAGAATACTATTTCTAATCATATAAAAAAAAACATTCAACATTATGACAGACTTGTAAGAGAAATGCAGATCAGGAGAAAGAAGCAGATTATAAATTAAAGAACTATTTTGTACAGCATTTATATTTTTCAAACTTCCTTAAAAAAGAATCACCACTAAACATAGCAGCTGTTTGGACTAGATACAATTTTATTTTTCTTAAACATTTATAGTTTCATCAGCAACATTTTTAGGTCCTTATCTTTAGAGTTAAGGGCTGGTCTTGCATTGGAGGCAGGTAATAAAATATTGCTTCACTTGAATAAATAAAACAAATACACAAAATAGCCGTAAAAATACACTGCTGTAATTTTTTTTTAAATAAAGGGTAATGAGATTATTCAAATATAAATCCCATGCATGAAATTAATGACATAAATAGAAGCAAATTAAATACTTTGTCAATCCACAGATGAAAGAACATGTACCAGAAGGCATATAGAAATATTACCCATATAAATACCTATATACAAAAAATATGGGCAAACTGTTGTTTTCACAAGAATGGGATAAATACAAAGGGAATTCCCAATTTAAAGAGAGGAGGGGGAGGGGGGGTTAACAACAAAAAGCAGCATAGAGAGGGTTAAAGACCAGCGCTAAACACTAAAACAGAGACACATTTCATCATCATCAATTTTATAGACACAGTAGAAAAAACATGTACAAGACTTCAAAATACTTCAATGTTTATCATTTTTCGTTTAGGGTTGTAAGTATTATGTCAATGCATTATGTAGTATGTACAGATGGACATTTTCAACACAATCTCAACTGTTCATTTTATGTTTCAATAGTAAAGTTGCCTTTTGACGGTCTATGTTGCAAGTGAAGTATAATTCACCTTTATCTGTGACCTCGATTTATAAAGGGATAGCACTATGCCCAGCCGCCTTTACTTTCCCCAACTTAAGTCAGGTAACCATCAGAGCTGGGTGGACTCAGGGTCATTCTACGGACCTGAACCCGGTTTCAAACTTGAGACTTTCGGAGTTTCAATAATGTTATAGAATATTTTTTTTAACTTAAAAAGATCTAAATTTGTCCTTTTCTTAAACTCTTAATATTTTAAAAACAAAAACAACTGAATAAAATAGTTTAACCCATAGAATAAAGCCTTTTGAATCTAAAAAGAAAACATGAAATGATCAATACATTGGTTTTTCAGCCAACAGGTCAATTACAATCACAAAGTATGGTCAAAAGTTAATTCTGACTTATCACTGTAGTAGTTTCCAGCACACAAAAATAAAAAAAATGCATGGCTTTTTATTCTCTGGCTGTATACAGTTTTTGACAAAACTTAAGGAATCATTGCACTTGGTATATTGTAGCTAACCCAAAACAAAGTATGCGAAAAAAAACCTCACATCAATTATTTAACACAGGGGTCTCCAAACTACGGCCCGCGAAGATATTTTTGTACAAGGAAAAATTGTTGGTTGTTGATAGCTGAAGAACTTTGCCCAGAAAAAAAATCAGACATGCCTTGAAAAAACTGGCCCCCGAACTGAAATTTGATAGTTAATGCGGCCCTCGGACTGAAAAGTTTGGAGACCCCTGATTTAACACAAATAACTACGCAGTGATTTCTTTTTGTTGAAGTTATCAAAACCACCTGATGACAGGGAAGGGAGGGACAACTAAAAATTCTTTACTCAGTTTTAAAAACAATTTAAAAAAAAAAATGTAAACAACAAAACAAAAATTTGAGTCATTCAACTCTGTCACAATCAAGAGACTGGCATGTCTGGAGCTTGGGTGCTCAGGCAAAGGTCAAGGACTGCCACAAGCTCTGGTTCCAGACGGGACCTCACCTGCTCAAACTCTGCAGGAAATTTGGTGTGGACGCTATGAATGAAATGGACTAGAAGGGTTTGTGTGTCTGAAAACAAATGAAATATTCAATGAGGAAACAAAGTCTTAGTTTTCTAGAAAAATACTTTTTTTTTTTTACCTGAAAACCCATTATAAAAAACACTAGATAAAGGGCCTTAGTTCCTAAATTTAAACAAAATAATTATAATTTTTTTTTCAAAAAATATTTTTTTAACAATAGCTATTTACAATAATTAGCAGTTAATTTTTTACATCAAATTATTGTATCTACAAGATTAAAAAATTGAAAGGCATTTATAAATATGCCCTGTAAGAATAAATAAAAATCCACAATAAGAAAAATTACAGATCATGTGCAACAAGAACATTGTGCATTGTATGCAACTATAAAATACAACAGTAAAATACTACAGGTAACACAGTAAGATAAAATATCTAAATACATGGATTAGTTGCTAAAATAGGTTGCTTATTGCTAATAATTCTATGTATACAGATTAGGAAAACTATATATAAAGCCTAAGTCACAATACAGATTTCCTAGTTGACATTCTATAACAGATTTTTTAAAAAGTGAAGTAAAACTTAAGCAGTGCTGTGTTCTGGTTACATACTGAAGCAAGTAATATGAATAAATAAATATAATAGCACAATTTATATTTCTTTACAGGATTAAATAAGCAAAGCAATTGTTAATACTTTAAATCAATACATTCTTATTGGAATAACTATTGGGTATGTGATAGTGCACATAGAGAGAGTTATGATATTTCGATAGCAAAACATTTCAAATACCCTTATAAAACTTCTAAGTAAAAGACATTACAAGTGACAATCTTTTTTAAAACTGAGAGCTAATATGATAAAATCTTTGATAATTTCAATCAAATCATGGTTGCCAGTCAATACTCTTAATTTTAAGTGATACTTCTAAAAAGAATTGCATAGAATTCTAGAACAGTTAAAAACTGTAAGTTGCTATGATCTGAAGTTGAAACAAGTAGCTTAAACAACAATAAAAGAGCTATCAGAGTGAACTTTGTTTTATTCAGAAAGAGACTTACGGCTCTTATTGTCACAGTGACCAACCCCAGCAATGCATTACGCTTCTCAATAATTTTAATGTTTATTAATTATATATTTTTGCATGATTCTATATAAACTACATGAAAGGTTTTTAAAATAAGTCTTACAAGAAGGTGAATAAATCCAGAGCAAATATTCTATTCTCAAGCAACAAGAAGTGAAAATCTAACGTTGTTGGGATTGGTCAAAAGTGTGCAAAAAATACTACTTCCATGTTAAAATTACTCTACATTAAAGTGATTTTAGTGCATATTTTTCTACTCACTGCAAGCCACAACTACAAATAGCTTGTAGTAAAAAAATTGGCACTCACACTCACCTTCCTTGATCTTCTCTGTTCTAATCACCACGGCCACCGTCTCCACAATTTTAGGAATGTACGGGATCAACTGAAATATTTTAATACATTTAGTCACGCCCATTTTCATATACAAAATAATACTTTGTTAAATTAATATTAAATAATATATAAAAAATACATTTTGACCAGTAAAATAGGTTAAACAATTAAGAAAGATATATTTTATTTGGTAATTTGCAAGGTTTCACAGACAAAAATGAGTGAAAAAGAAAAAATGACAAGGTCAACCTCTACTTTGTAATAAATTGATGTTTTAAAATAGTTTAGAACGAGCAAATAATTATGTAAAATATATTACAACTAATGAGATGTGATGATTTGTTAGAAGATGGGTGTCACTATTTGTTAGATAGTGAGACCCATCCTCTTTGTGTTTTTATATCAATACTTAATTAAGAATTCCTATATAGCCCCATTAAAGAGTACCAAAGAAAGTGTTGCCAACTACCACGAGATTGACTGAATTTAACGCATTAAAATCAAAGCACCTAAATTCAAGACTCAAAAATAATTATACTAAGCAACACTATAAAATCAAACTAAGAAAATATGTAAACCAAAAGTGAATTAGTGGTTAACCCACTTTACCTAATTAATAAAAATTCAAATTAGTTTAGAAAAATCACTTTTAAACACTATCACCTAAACCATTTAGCCAAACAGGTAGCATTGACTTAAATTTGTGCATTCCATAGTTTGTTTTATCTTCTTTAAGGGGATATGAGCGGAAAAAAATCACAAAATTTCTTGTTTTACGTCATGATGGGTTTCTTGCACTTTTGGATACTTTGTCCATTTTTGTATAAAGAAAATAATAACTTTAAAGAGAAAAAAATATTTTATGTGTTTAAATTACGATTTTTATGACCCTATTAATTAAAAAATAATTTTTCCCAATCTTACAAGCTCTCTATAAAAAGTTTTATATCCGTCATTATATTGTATTTGACATCATTGGAAAGCTGGATTTCTCATGTATCTAATAAACTTAATTTCCTACATCTCGGAAACACCCAAAGCTTACAATCGGCTTTGCAGTTTACACAGATATGGTACTTTCCTGACCCAATTTTTGTTACTTTTGGCTGTTTTTCTCAGTTCGCAGGTTTTTAACACTAAAAAGCCTACTACTTTTTTATTTATTAAACAATGCAAACCATATTTTCAGTAAATGTTCTTGATGCAAAAATACAACTTTTGTCACGAGGGAATTGTGATTGCTTTCATAGAAAAAAAGTATTTGGTAATTAATATGCACATTTTGAAACTTTTGAATACTAAAAAGGGTACGATTTTTTAGACCTTGTAAAATTCTTACTAGTAATTATTTCAAAAAGTTGTCGTGACAAAAGTTTTGATATATACTGAAATATAAGCAGTTTAAATTTGATTGCTATAGGTGCATAAATAAAAAAGCCTTAGTATTTTTAAAAGTACCGTAAAATTCAAAATGGCGGAGGTTTTTTGGGTTTCCATGACAACCAAAATTGTTTTCGACCCTCTTTTTTGCTATTTAGTACTTACTTTTATATGCCAAATATGATAAAAGTATTCAAAAGGCTTTAGATCTTAAAGTGTAAAAAATAGAAAAAAACATAGCATATCCCCTTAAACAACCATTCCCCCAGATAACAGCTGCTGTTAGCAGTTTAAAGAAACACTTAATGTTAATCCAATTAAAATTGTAGCAGGATCAAATGATGTTTTATTTAAATATATAAACAAGAGTGAAACCACCAACATAACACTGGGTCAGTTGTACTAAGGTACAAAATATGCTCACAACTAGTCCAGTAGAAACCATTAAATAAAAAGTCTTCCTTACTTCCTGAACATTTTCTGTGTATAACTTCATTAGACACGTAAATACTGTCACATTCTCTTCAAAGTCTTCCTTCAGTGGCAACAGTTGAACAATCACAGGAAGAACCTGAGAAAAAAATATTTTATCAGTAAAAATGACAGCTGTACAAAAAAAAAAACTGGAATTAAATTACCACTCGAGGTGAAATGTTCCTAACTAAATTAACAGTGATAAAAAAAATTACCAGTGCAAAAAGTAATATTTTTTTACCACTGTTAATCTAATACAGAGTAAAAGAGGTTACCTGGGCAAGGGGAACATTCTGCTGACTATGCCACACCATCCTACACACTGCAGCACAAACATTATCCAACACTCTGGGATTCCTCTCAGCATTCATCACAGTAAATAATGTCTTCAGTATGTCTGTGTAATGACTAAGAGTAAAAAAATATCATAAAAATTAGATAAACAGTTGAATGTGTTGTAATTGTAGCAGTAGATCATATCAAAGCTTTTTATTGCTACTCTAACCTGAGCCATAATAGTAACACTGTTCCGAACACTAGGCTAGTAACCAATAAAATCACAATTCTATACTAATGTCTAATCAGCATTTCATCAAAATAAAATGTACTAAGCTACTTCAACAAAATTATATAATTAAAGTATTGATAGAAAGCAAGTGATTTTAAAATTCCATAGTATTTTATACCATGGTATCTAAAAAATGGCAAGCAATCAACTAGGTGTTCAAGGAAATTAAGTGAATTTTTTTTTAGAACCAGTTAAATCTTAGTAAAAAGTTCAAAATCTAAAACCTCAGGACTATTGTTGATAGTCTCACTACCTAAGTTCCATTTCCTTTCACTTAATTTTTTTAATACAATTTCTCATTTCCTCAATTTAAATATTTGGAAAATTGATTCAAAATATAGGCAGGTTTTTAAAATGTTTATATAGATAGCATGGGTAGCAGTTTGTGCTTTCAGAGTGATGTAGAGATGAACACTTACCTAATCATGGCATCACCCCCATTCACAGCTAAAACACCTAGAGCAAAGACTGAGTTGCTTCGCACCTCCTCATCTTCATCTTTTGTCATGCGTGTGAACACAGGATACAAAACACTAGTAAATGCACAACCAACAGGGGGACCACAGGCCTCAATCACTTCAGCTAATGTGCCTACAGCAAATGACTTTTCTGATGTGGAGGAAGTCTCTTTCTAAAAAAAATGTATAAAAAGAAGCATTGGACTTCCCTCTTAACAAATCAATTATAAACAAAAGTTAATTATACAAATGTTTTTAGAAGTAAAGATGAAGTATGATGCTTACTAGTCTCTTGAGCAAGTCTTGAACGAAAGAGGTAAAAAATGGTAGGAAATTGTCACCGCCCATGATTCTTGCCATGACAGGAAGTACATCTCCTGCAGACTCAATGAGCATGCTGTCAAACTCTGCTTCTGTTTCATCTTCACCATCATCTTCCTGATCCTGGCAAGCTACCTGAAGAATAGGGAATAAAAAATTTAGAAAAATTTATTTTAATTTTTGTTAGCATAATTATTAAATTAACAATCTAGAAATATTTATTAAACAGTAATTTTAAAAATAACTTTAAAGGTTTATATAATTTTAAATGACCTTATTTCAAATCTCATGATACAAAAACAAGTCTTATTCTTCAATTTTTAAAATAAAAACAAAGTACATAGGCCTACTATTAATATAGCAAAATTTTAAAGTGCTTTAATAAAAATCAATCCTACCTTGTGGGTAAAAATTTCCTTCATTGCGGAGAGGATAGCATCAGCTGCTCCAGTGATTGAGAGGACTAGCTGGCCAATTTTATCCAACAGCTCCTGCAGGGCATCAACAGCTGTCATCACCACTGTGCGGTCAACTTCTGTTTTGATTGCCTCCAGGTACTTGGGCACAACCCCCACGATCATCATCTTTAAAGCTGCAGAGAGGGGTTATGAACAGGTTAGTATTCTAGATACAACAGCTATATAAAAAAAAAATAACTGATGGCTCAAATGGTAATCCAGTTTAAGTGGATTGACAAGTACAAAAGATGAGTTATAAGTCCTGGAAAAGATTAACACATTCTGTATGGAAGGGAATATGTAGCCTCTACATAAGGTGTATGTGCTAGGCTGCCAACCCGAAAGTCTCAAATCCGGGTCCAAGCCAGTTGAACGTCCCTGAGTCTACCCAGCTCTGATGGGTACCTAACTCACGTTAGGGAAAGTAAAGGCGGCTGGGCAAAGTGCTTACCATACCTAACTTCACATGCAGAGGTCAAGAAAAACATGAACTCTACTTCATTTGCCAAATGGATTGCTAGATCTAAAGAGAAATCCTTACTTATTTACTTTTACCTAAGGTGTATAATCTACAAAGTTGATGATAGCAACAATAAATATTGTGGTTTGTTTTAGTTAACTAGAATGGGAAAGTTAAAGCAATAACTCAATAACTCATAAAAACAGTTATAGAAAAAGTGTTGGATAACTCATAAAAACAAAAAGAAATGGTTAACGGTTTAACATATTCAAAATGTGTGCCTACCAGTTAATGCATCTTCTGAGTTGGTTTCTTTAAAAGAGTTATGAACACATAAACACAACTGTCCCAGTGTTGAGAAAGCACCCTTTTTAATCCCTACAGCTGGATAGGCAACAAGATCCAAGACTTCATTGTAGGATGACTGGAGATAGGGGAGGAAAGCTTTCCTGCAAGTTGAAAAGTCAGTTTTAATGACAAATATTTAGAATCACTGTTTTAATTTAAATAATAACACATATAAGATTACTGTGACAGATGCTGGTTAAGTTATTTCTAGATTTTACAGACAAATAATAAAATGCAAATAGATATTTTAACCAAGATGAAATTTTATTTGAACAGTTAGCCAAGAATTCATACCCATTAACAAATGCCAACTAACAGACAACAAAGATCAATCCTGTATAGACTAGTGATTATAACAAAAAATATATGCCGCATGGTAGAATGAAAGAAAAACCCATAATTGCGATGGTGCTGGCTAACTAACACTATATTGGTACAAAACAAAAGCGGGTAAAGCACAACATATAAAGCTAAAATGTTAAGTCCAACCTACCCAGTGTTAAGGGCTACTTCTCCCAATGCACAACATGCGTCCTCTTTCTCATCAAGGTAAGCATTCTCTACTGAGATCCTGTCAGGAAATTTAAAAATTTCAAAAGTAAAAAGTTATTATAAAAGTAATTTTTTTTAAAAAACCTGTATTTTTTTTAAAAAAGGGGTTGGTCATAAAATTAAAAAAATATATAGCCAAGTAAACAGCCATGCATGCTTTACCAACATTAATATTTATGGCATGACTAAAGTTAAGAACATTTAAGGGATTTCCTGAAATTTGAGGAGATCAAGGTAAGCCAGTTTTAAACTTACCCTTCAAGTTTGTAGTTTTCTTCTTCATCATCAGCATCATCATATTCAAGATTCTCATCATCATTGAACTCATCCTCATCAAACACGGTCACTGCCTCTGCATCAGATTTGTAATGCGCCTGTGCAATGTAGATAGAATAACCCCCATTAGAAACAGATGCAATGAAAAATGTATTTGAATTTATGAAATACAAAAAATACTGCACATTGCTTACCTTAATGCCTTCAGTAGATTTCATAGAAGACACCATAAAGTTGACAATAGCATCTAAGTATTTCCCCATCTCTTCTTTAAGTACAGTGGAGATTGCAGCAAACAAACTATATCTGAAATCATCAATTAACACAAAGAGGTTTTAAAAAGTTCTATGCATTTATAGCAAAATACCTTGCTGAATTACATTTACATTGAGCTTACAAGAAATAGTATGTAAAAACTGGGCTTGTGAAGAAAAAACCAACCCTGACGCCCTAGGTGCCAAGAACTACTTACACACATCTTCGAAGATCTGGATCTGTGGTATTGTTGAGGAGGTTGAGACCCAGCTGTATGCATTCAGTGGCTAAAGGACGGAAAGTTTCCTCCCCTATACTTCGAGCAAAAACAGCCAAGGTATCTGAAAGTGTATTTTTTTAAAATTACCTCTAGCTAATTTATCAAAATAAAAAATTTTAAAATCATCATGTCAGGTACCATTTGTTAGATAGACCCAATATTATCTTGGTTACAGTGGTGGTGTAGAACTTAGCTTTTTAAGTATGCAAATACATTCTATCTTTCAATTAGACTGGATTATTTTTTGTGTTACTGCAGGTGGTATTTTAAAATTTAGCATTAGCCTTTAATCAAGTAAATTACACTAAAGTCAGGTGGGAAGAAAAACTAAAGTGATCCCTTATAACATATGGTAAACTAAAACCACATATTTGGGTGACTAAGCCAAACCACAGTACAAATAATTTTTTTTTTTTTACAAATTATCTAACAATTCCCCTAAAGACAAAAATAATGCTTTTACAATTACAACCATGTTATTTTAACAACCTGAACAAAAGCCAGAAGTCACTATTTTATCATGCTTCATAGACAGCACATGATGAAATATAACTGTTGCATTGCATTACTAAAACTTACCAATTGCGGCTAACTGTAACTTTTTAGTCTCCTCGTCAACATTATTGCTAACTGTGAGATACACTTTGAACATCTCTAAAATATCTTTAAAGTATGGCTTCATATCTTCTTTCGCAGCATTAGCTGTAAAAATTAATTTCAAAATTTGAGTTCACTCAAAATAGAAAACCAGTAAACATTTTTTAAAAATATGTTTAAAACATTTGAAAAATTATATTTTTAAGTCTATATTTAAGTTGAAATCTCAATTTATTATTATTTAAAAATAAAAACAAATGGATTGTCTTTTACCTGCAGCTCCTATTGCACTAATAGCCAGTTCTTTTGGTTTGTAAAGGTTACAATTTCTGACAACATTCATAAGATAATTCATCAAGTCCGACAAGTAGGGCAAAATGCCAACACCTAAAAGAAAAAAAAACAATTTCACTAACATGGAAATTGCATACACAAAATAAATAAATGGCCCTTTCTATTACAATTTATTAAGCTTCATCACAAACAGGTTAAAAAATTAAGATAAAATGTAGTGCGTTACACTGCCAACATTATGTCATGACTGTTGACAAGACACTCACCTAGATTTTCACAGAACATCTCCAAGGCATAGTGACTTTTGATGACACCTTTAGGATTCTTATCTGCTTCCTCCATTGATTTATTCAAGTATTGGAATAATATGGGAAGCAACTCGTTTGCATAGTTGCTAATATCAGGCTGAAAGTACAAAACAATTTAAAACATTTTTTAAAAACACTAAAAGTGTTAGTTATATACTTGACTAATTTAAGTAGTTCGCTTTAAAAAAAGACCAACAAAAACTTTTAAAATAAGACAATTTTAGGAAACCAACGTCATCTAATATAAGAATATTTAAAGATTTCAAAAAAGTTTGTTTTTTTACTTCTCTAACAAAAGCCAACAAGCTTATTAAAAAGTACTACATCACTTTACCTGAAGGTGCTCAGAGAACTGTCCCACAGCAAAAAGTGCAGCATTCCTAACAATGTGGGAGGGGTCATTCAAACCTTGGCACACAGTATGCAGCATTTGTGCCAGCATTCTACAATAGTCAATAAAGTTACATAATACAAGTTGATAGTGCATGACTGAACTAATTCTGATACTTGCTGGCAGGACTATATTAAGCTGTATGGGTAAGGTCTAAAGTAGCAATAAAAAAATACTAAAGCCTGATAGTCACGTAAGAGCCCTATATATGTTATAAATCACTGTTAAAGTTTATCTACAACATTCAACAAAAAAACATTTTAAAATAGTGCATGACTGATCTGGTACTCTCATGACTGTTGGCTGAACAGTATTGAGCATTAAGCGTAAGATCTAATACCATTTTAAAAAATAAGGCTAGGTAGCCCCATATCTTTGTGCTATAAATCACTGTTAAATTTCGACTACTTTTAAACATTATCACCAGAACTAAAACGTCAAAAAAAAAAGAAGAAGAAACCAAAAGCTTACTTGTTCATAACATAGTCACCACAACCTTCCACAATGACAGCCATCACCAGGTAAGCAGCTCTTCTGTGGGAGGCTGCTGCGCTCTTCAAACAAGTCTCCACCATGGGCGTCTATAAACATGTTAGAATCTCACATGGTGCTATACAATTATACACGGGTGACTTAAAGATAATTTACAGTAATGGTAAATGAAAATCAAGACGTGTTATGCTCTAATTTTATACAAAATTTCTTGTTCCTCGATTTTAAAACTTTAAAAAAAAAAAGCGAACTTAAGATTCAGTTTAAATATGGTTTGTACCTCTTGTATATCAGCTTGCAAAAACTTAAATCATCAGAAAAACCCAGTGAACTTACCACTTTGCTTAAAAATTTCTCAGGTGGCAGATGTAGTGCCATTGTGTCAATAACCTGTAAAAAAAAATGTGTAAATGCGGATTATTTTTGTAATTCTGTTTAGGGTTTAGATAAAAACAATTCAAACAAGTTACGTGGTGAAGAATAAGTTTACAAAAAAACACTGAAGTAGTTTTATATTTTATTTATAAATTTTTTTATTTTTGATAACAACATAAATTACTGTTAAGCGACAAACCAATAATAGACTCTGAATTTGTAATTTTAAATTTGAATATTTTTTTAAAAAGTTTGAATGTAGGGCTTTTTTTCTTCTCTGATAAAATAGCTGAAGAATTACCATAATTTATTTAATAAATTTGAAAAATATGGTCGTTTAATTTTAAACCAATTAAAAGAGCAACTGACCTGAACAGCATATTGAGATGGACTGTGAACCTCTTCCTCCTCCTCACCATCATCTTCCTCCTCTTCATCATCACAGATAATGGGAAATAAAACTTGCAGGATGGGGTCAACTAAGTGGTGCTTGATCACAGTCTTTAATAGAAAGACATTTTTTAAAGTTTTTGAAATGTTTAAAATTATCAATTTAGTAAAAGAAATTTATATCAAAACATATCCTCAAATGAAAAAAAGTGTATTCATTTAAATTAAATACACACAGATAGCTGTTTTTAAAAATATATATTGAATGTGTTGAAAACTTACCTTCTTTTTAAGTCGAATAAGAGAAGCAACAAACGACATGGCCTTAACTCGCAAGGAGTCAGTGTAGTCTTTGTTCTTTGCTATCTGAAATTAATGATGGTAGCTTTCAAGTATTTAATGTCAAATTAATGGCCAAAGAAAAAATAAAAAGTTGAAATATTTTTCAGACCATCACCATTACAAGAACCTTGTAAAGCTGCTTACACCCAAAACATTCATATCAATACAAATATCACAAAATGTTATCAACAAAATATACCCAACTAAAAATGTATTTTAATAGTGAAATAATTGCTCAACATTGAAGTCATTAAAAAATCCAACTGCCTTTTAATGATTTGCAATTTCTTGAAGCCTCATATTCCCTAAAATTCCAAGCTGTGCAATTTGTCAGTAGACTTTATGTCTACAGCAAGAAATATAATTGTAAAACTATTGGGTTTTTCATTTTTATCATCTCCATTAAAATTCAATTTCCCAACAAAAAAAAAAAACAACTAATACTTTTAACAAACAAGTCAAAATCAAAAGGGAAAAGTATTAATTTAAGTCACATCAATGCAATATGTATCACCATTACCTGGAGACAATATTGCACCAAAGGTTTCAGGTGAGGAACAATGATGGCAACTTCTGATTCAAGCAGTTCATCAAAGAACTCCAGCGCAACACAAGCCTTTTCCTAAAAAAAAAATGTTACCCAAGTTCTTTATAATATCTGAATTTAAACATGAATAAATTTTTTTATCTTTCATATTACAACTGGCTTCTAAATCTCTCTGTAACAGCCACCAAAGAGTATTAATCTTAAACTCCTATAATTAAAACTGTTGATCAAAATGAAGCTAAACAAAGCTATTGTAAATTCCCTTAAGGAAATATGTTTTTGACAATTTTCTATGATTGCTTGTAAACCTCTCATTACCTCATCTGAGGCAGCCAATGCCTGTACTACTTCTAGAACTCTAGGGACAACATTCTGCACATATTTCTGAAAAAAAAAATTGTTTTAAAATTATTTTACATAAAACCTACTAAACAGAGCATAAACATCACAGACTGAACTACCTGAGTGAATAAAATAATCTCACAATTTCTTTTTATTTTCAGTGAATTTAACTAAAATGTTTGTTACTTTAATTTAATTACAACACTCAATCAATATACTGAAAATGCATGTTACGCACTTACTTAAATTAACAGCAACATGCTAGAATCATACAATTATTGTAATACTGGTCAACAAACACTAAACCTTGTTTAAAATGCCTTAACTGGTGAAGCTAATATTACAGACAGTTTAAACTAACCATTTCAGCATCTCCTATGTAAAACACCAAATCAGTCATAGACCTGTGGTACAAAAAAGTAAAAATAAACCATATTTTTAAACCATATAACACATTTACAACTAAAAATGTGTATACTGTTAAGGTCACAAAAGGCATTAAATTGGGGCAGGTATGTGGTAGTAAGATATATTAATGAACTTAGAAATATTTTTCGTTCGTAATTGTTAGTAAAAATTTGAAAACATTCTACATATGAACCAAACTAATAAAAATTGTGTAACTAGGTTGGAAAATTGTCTTGAAAATCTTCAAAAACTCACTTGATTGCAAGATAACAGACTTGAATGTTAGCTTTGTCATTAAGAGCTTCAGCAAGGAGTGTCAAGAGAGAGACCATGTGAGGCTTCATTTGTTCTGCAGCAATGGACGTGACAGTTGACAAAACATACATTCCAACCTACAAAAAAAAAAAATTCAACATGTTTTAAGCAATTAAAATCAGTTTAAATCTAGATACTAATGTTAGATCTGACATTCTAATCTACTGTTTATACTGTTGAGTGATGTAAATTTGTAATGTTTTTTTAAAAAAAGAAATTTTCATTTTTATACACAATTTCAACAGGTTTTCAAAAATTATATGTAAAAATAAAACAAAGTGTAAGAGTAGAATAGCAACATACTTGTGACACTAAAAGTTAAAAAACGTTAACTTCAATCAATTCTTATATAAAAAAAATACTTTGCAGCATTAAAAAAATAATAGTACAAACAACACAAATAAAAGCTATGGGACATGAGTACAACAAATCAATTTTTGTGAGTGAAAAGATTGGGTTTACAGGTAAAAAAAATACTCTCACCTCTCTCTTGACAGGATCCTCATCTTTAGTAAAGGTAACAAGGAACTCAAACAGAGCAGGCCATCTATTGCTTGGTGTATCAAGACGTGCTATGACACCAACTATCATGCCTATAGCAGACCTTGCACTTTTACTATTTTAAAAGGTAGTTTAACATTTTAATGTTACATCGTATACAAGGTAAGGCCTACTACAATAGAATTACATACATTTAAAAAAAAAAAAATAAAGTTACTAATACGATCACTAAAAAAAAATTTTTTTTAAAAATCTACATCTCATATTAAAACTTAATGTGCTTACTCTTGTTCTTGGACCAGCAGCTGAAGTATGTTACCTCTGATGCTGTAAATAGAAATTTAAAAGTTCAAATTCATTTTATTTGAGTAGGCCCTACCCATTGTTAAATGTAAAAAAAAATTATTATTTTATTACATTTTTTTATTTAATATTTATTTACAGGCAAATAAATTGACAATCAGCATCAAATACCTGTCTTTAAACTCATTGCTCAGCGCAGCCCATTGCTTGGACTTATGAATCTTACGTCTGATCAAAACAGCTGCATAATGGCGGATCTAAAAAAAAAGGAAATTTTATTTATATAAAATGCTGTATGGAATCTATGGTCTGAAAGGCCACTTTACTTATATTAATATACATCCTTTGAATTATTTATGATGGAAATAAAAATATTAATCCATACCTTAAAAAGAATATAAAGTTCATCCTAAGCAATATAGAAAGTCCTACAAAATTACAAATTTAAACAATGTAGATACAAGTGAAAAAATTTGATTTTGTGACAATGGTAAGTAGCATAAGTAAATTACAGGTAAATTTTACCTGAGGTTGAGGAGATGTCCCAAGTATCTGGCATAGTGCTGTAAGTGTGGATGGGTCTTTGAATGCTTCCTTCAAATCAAGAGTAGCCTACACAAACAAGAATGCTTCATAAATTGAAATTCTTTATGAAATATTTAATAAAGTCGAGTGGACCTATGATATCTTTTTACTCAAGTAATTAGGTTATGCTTAAGCTAAAAATTAATATTAAAATATTACTGCCTACTGTTAAATGGAGAATAATATAATACAAAAATGAGCGAATAGGTGAAGCATTATTAGTTTTATCAGAAATCAAATATTGTGAGCTGTTTTTTTTAAGACCAGCATTCATATCACAACCATTTTTTTAAAACCATGTGACCCCTATTTGGATTATCACTAGTGAGGAACTCTGGATCATAGCCAGTTAAAAAGTTGAACCGATTTGTGGTTTGTCGTGGCCACAAACATAAGATGGTTGTAATGGAGAGGTGTGCTGTACCATGGCAGTGAGTGAAAAATATTAAATTAATTAATTTAGTTTAAAACTACCTAAAAACCTCAAAATTAGTGAGAAAATTTCAGATTTAGCGAGAATATCTACTAAGTAAAGTAGCCTAATGAATTACTGAGTAGCAGTTAGCCTACACCGAAATGCATTTTATTCTCATTGTGTTAAACTACAGGTATAGAATCTAGAAGATTTCTATAGAAATCTAATAGCCAGTGAGCAATACTAATAGAAAAGTAAAAGGGCTGGCCATCTTCAGAAGGCTGTTCTGTGTCAGTGTTGTAGTGTTGATGAGTGAATGATTATTTTAATATAGATCTATAGTCTATAGGCCTATATGCCAAGGCCTATAGTAATCTAGATCTATATATAATATTAAATGGCCGATTCTAGTCGGAATAAGATACGCATGCGATACGCATGCGCAATGGAGAGAAACTACGACTTGCCTTAGCGGCGATGTTTTCTATGGTACTGCGCATGCGTGTGTTTACAACCGCAGAACCCTAACACCAACCCTAATCCTATCCTTAACCCTATCCCTAACCCTAGCCCTAATCCTATCCCTAACCCTAACCCTCATTCTAGCCCTAACCCTAGCCATAGGTCACTGCGCATGCGCAGAACTATCTTTTGCCGACTAAATGGAGACGTTGGGGAGAAAAAATCTTCTTCCGAGTAGACACTTCGATATTAAATATAGGCTGCATTCACCATCCTTTGATGAAAGTTGTCTAACTTATTACCCGTGGCATTTTTAACCATGTAACTTGTAACAACTAAACAAGGTGATTGAAGGTGGACCCATGCCCCCCCCCCCCGAGTGGGATAAAAGATAGCCAGGGGCCCAAGGGTATTAAAAAGACAGTGGGCCCTTACGCCTGGTGTTTCCACCCCTACCCCAACAACCTGCAAATGCCCCAGGTGAAAGAGGTTCAGTGTCGTCACGGTCAATCACTGACAGTCATATCAGTAACTGAGTAACACTAACAGTATAGCTAGTCTCATAACGCGAGTTGAATTACCTCCCTGACCCGCTTTTTTATGGCCACTTTCTAGTTCGTTTTTTTCGATCGCGTCTCGGCACTGTTGCTAAAAATAGCATTCGCGCAATACCATACGGGTAAATCTGTTTGGCGTCTGCTACACGTGATAGATCGTTGAATGGCTGACAAGCTGATATAAAAATTATTGCGACCGGATGCGATTTTCGTGGAAATTGAGCTAAATTTAGCAAAAGACAGCTATATTTGTGTAAAATATTATTATTTATACTTCTACTTACACAGATATTTTGATAACTGCAGTTCAGCTGTCCATTTTTCTTTTAAAATGTATCTTTAGAATTTCTGTACCTTTTGGCAATCGGTCAGGAGCATTTGCGCACTAAACCCACCCCCCTACGGCAGATCCGATTTTTTTCCCAGTGAACTCGTACTGACCTCCCACATAGCTAAGATAGTACATTGATACTGATGGGAAAGCCTCTAAATCTGTATTCCTACTAGATCTAGAGATCTAGAAATAAATCTAGATTCTAGATCGTGGAGTTTTTATAATGACTTTTAAATTCAATGTCTCCAGTTTAAGATATTTTTTTTTCAAAACATAGCTACTTTTAGTACTATATTTAAGTATTTCAAACCCTTTTGGTAGTTTTTTCTTAAACTTAGACCTAGATCTAGTGATTAGATATCTATATTTTGTACTTATAACTTGCAGGCCTATTAAAATAATAATAAAACAGTTTGCTTGATAACTTCATTAGGTCATTTCATAAACACAAATGTTATAAACATATAAAACCACAAAACCATAGGTAATATCTGAATTCTGTAGCCTACCTTACATTTAGGCTAATACTGAATTAAAAAGAAATTACATTAAGGTTTGAAATTAATACAACTTGTAATTAAGAAAGAAAGCTTCAATTCTAAATACTACAAGATATAATAACAAACAATGAAACAAATTCAAAGCTTTTTTCAACCCATTTAGTCGAAAAGATTTTTTTTTCCGATATTGACCAAAATAAGTTTTTAAAGCTTAGGCCTAATGTTTTTACAAACATAACTCAATTTTATTAGGCCCCTGTAAACATTAATTAAGATTCCTCTGTAGTCAAAGCAATCTATTTGGCAGATGAAGTAGAGTTCATGTTTCTTGACCTCGGCATATGAAGTGATTGTCCGTGTGGTCAGCGATATTCACAGCCGCCTTTACTTTTTACCTTTAATTTCCCCAATGTATATCAGGTACCCATCAGAAATGGGTGGACTCTAATTGAATTTTATTAAACAAACATTTTGATATAGGCCTAGATCTATAATCTATAACATTCCTAACAACATCTGTTCTGTAGAATTTACCTTTCTGCTTCCAAATGCGGTATTTTCCAATGAAAATTCATCACAAAACATACAATAAATTATATAAATGGCATTTTATAAATTTATATAAACTATTTACTTTCACCTTGGTGTAAAAAAATGTAGGTATAGGCAAACTGATTTCAATAGTAAGAAAGAATCATGTCTTTTCTTGCTTACTAGCTTTAAAACAAGTGAATTTGACTTTTTACCTGCGTTTTTGGTCGCGTTTCTATATAATACTATATATTTTATTTGCGACACTAAAAAAATTATATTTAATCAACCGATTATGCTAAATTAATAAAATTGATACTGTTGGATTGCATTTTTAAAGCTCTACAATTATATGCTATTTTTTTTATAATTTGAAGAAAATTGAATTTATATGAGACTAACTAAACAGTAGTAACAGTTATGTCCACAGGCCCCATTTGATTTGATCTGTTACGCCAGTATTATATTATTATTATAAGTTGGGCCTATTAGCGAAAATTAGAATACATTTTTGTCAAAAAATCGATATCAAAGAAACAGAATCTATTCTATAATCTAGAAATCTAGATCTAGTGAGCATGCGAGGCAGGGTGTAAGAACTGGAAAAGAAAAAAAGGAAAAGGGGAAGAAAATTTCTGAAGGAAGGTCGGTTCTTCACTGCTGTTGAGACCGAGTGAAATAATCGCTATTTGTAAGACTAGACAAAATCCTCACGTTTTTTTAACAAAGGGTAATTTAAAGAATATACTGCTAATATCTTCAAAATTGAAATACCTTTTGAATAACGTCGTTATCAGGCTCAAGAAGCCGCGCCAAAATTTGTTCAAGTGGGGTAGCCATGCTTATGAAAAAGGAGCGTTTCGTTTCGTTCCAAATTTCCACGTAAATTTTAGGTTAATAAACAATGGTAACCAAAAAACTAGGCTATTAGACCCAGATTTATAAAGCAACAAATGTTTTTTATTTTTGTTTTTAAAATAAATAATGTAGCCAACATAACCACTATCTATGCTTGTTCATAGTATCTCCCTAAGCCTAAATAATATAAATAAACCTAAACCGTAACCCAACAATTAGAGATGTTGCCTCAGCAAGTAAGGGTTCGTCAGAGAGGGGATCCGGATAAAAGTCTGACAAGGACAAAAGGCCGACAAGCCAAAATACCGACAGGAAAAAAGGTCGACAACTAAAAGACCGACAAATGAAGGCCGACAGGACAATAAGCCGACATACCATAAGGCCGATAGACCGTATGGCCGACATAAATAAGCCGACCGAACATCAGTCATAATGTCGACAAATTTTTATAAAACAACAAACTCCAATTTCAAAAGTGTTTAGTGTTTATTAAAATCAAGTTACATAATAAGGAAGTTAAAGTACAACATAGAAAAAATAGCGCCAGGTAAAATAAATTGTGTGTTTTACCACGTAAAAATTCAAGTGTGGTTTTGCTGTCAGGTTTCTCAGTTAAAGTAGTTTTAGTGATAAAATGAAGCTAGTATAAAGCTCGTTTTGTTCTTCACAAACATTAAAGCAGGTTGATTATGCCAGACATTAGTAACCCATGTTGTTGATCGTTTGTGTCATCTCAAGGACCCGATTTTTACCATCTACGGATAGCAACTAGCACCGTCACTTTTCTTGAACGTTCCGCCTTAAACATGTGATGCCGGAGACCTTTGACTTTATTATTTGTGGGTTGTCTAGAGAGGAGCTATGAAGTAAACAATAATTTGCGTATTAGGATTTTTATGTTTGCCGGCCTTATATCCAGTCGACTTTAATGGTGTCGGCCCTTCCCGCCCGTGTCGGTCTTTTGTACATGTCGGCCTTTTGGATATCGGTCTTTTGTCCTGCACTACTGAGAGAGAGTTCTGACTTCAATAACGTGTGGTGGGCTCAAGACATATTTTTTAAATAACACAAAACAAATGATTAAACGCAACTTATCCACGCACTTCGTGTTGCCGACTAAATCACTGAAGTACCCGACTTCTGCTTCGGCATATTTGGGCAGGATTTGGTTTTTAGCGAATTTTTCTAACTTTCATTTGGGCAAGGTTTGACATTTGTGAGGCTTTAGGCAGATTTTCGGAAAAAAAAAGTAAACGTGGCCTATCTCAGTGGGGGTAAAAATGTTAAGTCGCCTAGCTGAAAATGTAAGAGTTAACATTGCTTTTAAAAAGCCCAAAACTTTCCGCATCTATCCAGAGTTTCTTCCAGGCATCTCTTGGGGGGGGGGGGGGGGGTTGGCTCCCCCCGATCGAAACGGAAGTTATATCCGCCCCACCCTAGAAAATATTGACCCCCCCCCCCTTATGGTGTCATCCCACCCCTTTTATTGGCTGACTTATAAGTTATTGAAAATATTCAACTAAACTTTTATTTCCTCTGTGAATTTAGCAGTTGTTGTCACACCGCCACCTCTAGGAGGGACAGCTTTAAAGTGTGCAAAGTTAATAGTAACGTTGTTTTTGCATAGTCGGTTATTAATATAGATGGACGTAGTATTGTGTTTTCTCTCTAGTTAACATGTTTATGTCATGGTCTCACCCCCCCCCCCCCTCAATATGTTGGGATCGTCAATTTGTACATAAAATACTTTTTAACTATAATTTTCAATTGAACTAGCAAAAACATTTTCTTCTACATATAATTATTTTTTTGTTGTCGTGGTGTCATCGCCCCCCCCCCCCAATTGGTGTCACCCGGTGCGGTCCGCACCCCCAGTTCCCGATTCGCGACGCCTCTGCTTGACGACGCCTCTAAGATTGAATTATGGGCGCATGTGGTACGTTTGTTAAGCTTATCGTAGACTATGAACTCTCGGGTTGATTATAAGGCTAGTAAGTGGCGTAACAACCATGTAAACAAGGTGGACAAAGTCCACGCACCTCCCCCCCCCTCCCCCCTCCCCCCGAGATCCGAAGGCCTCCTGGCAGATTAAGTAAATAAATCGCGCCCTTAAAACAACTTATTATTTTCTTTGATTATTTTTAAATCACGAGTATTGGAAAGAAATGTGTTATAGCCAGAGTTTCTTCCAGGCATCTCGAAAATTTTTTACCGCCCCCCCCCCCCGAACGAAATGAAATTTATATAATTTATATAGAAAATATATACTTTTTAGTCTACCCCCCCCCCGAAAATTTCAAGTGCCCCCCCCCCCCCCCCCCGGAGAAAAAAGTCTGGAAGAAACGCTGGTTATAGCCAATTTATTTAAAGGTGATTATGCCGTTAAATCGAACTAGGAGAAGGTTAGGTATTTTCAGAGGCGTAGCGACCCTTCCCGGCGCCCGGGGACTTACTTTCAATTTGGCGCCCCCCCTCGGGAGCAAATTTTCGATTTGCACTCCCCCCCCCTCGAACTTTTCATTTGCAACCCCCCCCCCCCCTCAAACTTTCGATTTGCACCCCCCCCTCGAACTTTTCATTTGCACCCCCCCTCAAACTTTCGATTTGCACCCCCCCTCGAACTTTCAATTTGGCGCCCCCCTAAGGTCGGCGCCCGGGGACATATGTCCCCCCCGCCCCTCGCTACGCCTCTGGGTATTTTGAAAACTTTCCAGTTTTTAACGATGTGTACAATTTAGATGTAGGTTATGTGCATTTTGCACTTTTATAATAATTTAGTTTCTGTTAGCTTGCGTCATGATTTTAATAGTTTAGGCCTAATATAATTATCTATATATATAATTCTCTTCTTGGAGACGCTAGAAAACAAGCTGTAAGCGCGCTCCCTACCACCCCCACACCTACATGGTCTGGTGAGCTGTGGTTCACGCTAAATGTTTACAAGCAGAGCCGGGTTTAGTGACGACTATTAGGGGCAGAAAATTTAGTTTGAAACGATTTTAAACGTAAGGGGGGGGGGGGGTTAACTAAGTGGAGTTTACTTTAACGGAGGGGGAGGGGGTTATCGTCCTTAACGAGCTACTTATAGTCTATATAATATAGTGTTTTAAAGAAATATTTTCAGTGGCAGCGTTGATACTGCCGAATTCACACATTATGAATTACTGACAAGTAGAAGATAAAACAACTAAATAGCGGCGTATGTTATGCCGCGGGCCGGCTCGTATATTTAATTTTACAAGAGGCCTAAAATGGGCTGTACAATAAATAACAAAAAGAAATTTTATACATAACTTAGTAAAATAAAATTGAAAAGATAAATAACAAAAAGAAATTTTGTACATAACTTAGTAAAATAAAATTGAAAAGACGTAATAAATATTATACAGAACTATAGTAATGAGTGTCACAAATTTCCTCTATTTTTGATAGCTGGCATACACGGTACGGTGTTAAGTAAAGTAAAGTAAAGTTCCCTTTCAAACCTGGCGGTCTATGGGGCAAGTGAAGTAAAGTTCACCTGTTTCTGTGACCTCGACATATGAAGGGATAGTCTGGTCAGCACTATGCCCAGCCACCTTTACTTTCCCTAACTTGAGTTAGGTACCCATCAGAGCTGGGAGGACTCAGGGACTCGGTGTTAAGAGGGCCCCCAAACTTTCAATGTCCATGGGCCCACGGCGGATGCTACGCCACCGAGCCGAGACTAGTGTGAGAATGTGATAAGTGACAGCGTTAAGTTGATGCCGCTGCATGACATTATTTAACCCCTGACTGGCAACTGGTGTATGTTTTGTCTCCGATAAGGGCCTACTACCTTCCCGGATGGTTGCCAGTCGATTTTTGGGTGTTGTACATATTATACGACCAAAGGTACATTTCTAGGCAGTAACAAGATTAGGATGATTTTAATTTCGGTGACCAGAAAGATGCGCAACGGAAAATAGCGCAATTAAAAAATAATTGCGCATCGGAAAAATGCGCAAAATGAAATTTTAATACAACCTGTTACTGGTAGTAGCTGCCCAAATGGATTGGTTTCGTAGAGCATACTCAGTTTTACTAGCGTACGCTGCAAGTCGTTACCAGTTGTTTCAATTTATTTATCAGGGGATAGCGCGAACGCAGTCCCCCCTACGAAAAAATTACGCACCCGAGTCACCCACATTTGGGGTGATCGCAGGGGTCAACCCACACGAAGTGCAATGTGCAGGCCTCGCCCTGGGAGGACCTCCTTGCTGATCAAGGTGCCTCCTGTGCCAGGTAAGTATGCTTGACTCTCGACGGAGATTCTTCATTTACAAAACTGTATTATAGAAAGCTAAAGCGTTGAATTTTATGCATTTGGTATACATAAAATTTCAAAACAAAAGATAAAGCAATATTGATGAAAAATATAAAATAAAAATATTATGTAATTTTTTTACAAGAAAATAATAATTTTATTCCTTTACGCATATTTCTAATTTAATATTATAAAGTATATATTCTTCTTTTATGCGTTGTTTCCCTTTGCTATAAAACCCATAATATTCTTACTTCCCCTTATAAAACAAAAATCGTTCAGGGACGGAGTGCAGTCAATAAAAATATTTTCTTGTGTACTTGTTCTTAAGTTAAATTTTGTTCAAAAGACGAATCTGTTATTTATGTAAACCCCAAGGCCCGACAACAAAACAACTATGCATTGTTGTCAACATGCGCCCACCCCCCTCCCAGCAATTTAACTGACTAAAACACTCTACCCATCAATTTTCCCCCATTAATTTTTTAAGACTAACTTTTGAGCAAAATTCCTGTTCACTACTGAGAATTTTGAAAATGTGACACAAAGATGGGTTCCACCTTCAAGCTTGAACTTGAGCTTCAATTCAAATGCACATTCACATAACCCTTCTCAATAGTTCTATCGTCTGCACTGATAAAAAGTGTCTTGACCTCAGCCGAACCCCTGAAACTGACTGACCAAACCTTTAGGGTTAGATCAAAAACTGCCTTCTAAAAGAAAAAAAAAACAATGGGTAGTATTTCTCACTTTTTGTATTCAAATTTATTATTTTGAAACCAACCAATTTTTGGTGAATATCTTTTAAAGTGAAATCATCTGAAAAATCTGATATTCACAAGGCATACTTAAAACGTGTACAATCTAAAGTTTGATGTGAAATTAAACACAATCTGAAGCTTTTCAAATATGTTGAGACAAAATTCGTTCTCTGACTATTATTAAAAAATAGTCTAGTAATAGTATCAACATTTTAAAACTTAAAATGTGGACTTTATAAATAACAAATATAAAGGGGATAATATCCTTTACAAAACTTTTAAATGATACAGATGCTTAATAATAACATACTACGGTTATCTGTCTGAATTATTTTCGTTAATAACTATCAAAATGTAATCAGAGAAAATACAAGATCTATTTTCTTGTCAGTATACTAAAAAAGAAAGGTAAAGTATAACAACAATAAAAAAAATTCAATTGTAAATAAATAAATATCAATCAATAAAAGCAATAATGAAAGGTGTACCATGGCACTAGGCTGCCAACAGCTTTAGGGCTGTAACCCTGGCTGTTGACAAGAAAAATGGTTAGCAAAGTAAAATTTGATTTGCTTCTGGTTAAAATAAAATGAGCCATTTTAGTCACACTAAAGTAATGCATTTTCAACATACCTGTTTTATAAACCCTCAAAAAGTAATATTGTGATATTTCAATACGTCATGGATTTATTGAAGATATTACAAGATCACTACAGAATACTGAGTATAAGCAAATCAAATACTTGAGCAACCAACAAGCGTTATTTTAATCTGATGTTCAATAACACTTCTTCATTGAACTCAATTTGATTGCCTAAGTCTCAGTATACTGTATTAGTTTCAACTACAAGCCATGATTACAGACTATTAATTATTAGATATTAGATAAAAAATTACCATCTAGCACCTCATAAGAAATGATTTACAAAACAAAGAAAATTTTATAGACGAAATTTTTGGCACCAGAAAAGGTGGAATTAAACTAATAGGAACTTACATCAATGACCATTCCAAACATCTAAATCCTTGCCCCAAAGATGTCCTGGTCACCTTATGCCTCCATAAACTAATAAATAATTTGACTGTTTTATAATGCTTAATCACTAACTATTCAATTAATGCACTTCATAACACTGCAGTATAATCGAGGTTATACAGTAACTAATCAACAAAAGTCTACAATGAATAGATACTGTGTTGTATTTTTTTTTTACTGCAAGTGATGTGTATATAGATTATATAAACCTAATCAACATGGATACAATAACAATAAGTTTTTAATAAAGTTTTCTCATCATTCTGTTATCTGGTCAGAAAATGTAACAAACAAATCTCATTGTTCTTTACACACAGTACATTCATTATTTGAACACAAGATAACTCTGGTTAATCAACAAGGGAGAGAAATCCGTGCCTCAAGACTTGGGTACTTTCAAGAATCCAACACGGCGTAGATATCTAACAATAAAAGGCGTGGCTGTTAGTGTGGTGGCTATTCTCACAGGTGCAAACACCTTGTGGACGGCGTATGCCACAACAAAAGTCCCAGTTCCTGCGGCTAACTTGTTCTGGAGGAGCGACTCTCCAACGCCCAGTTTTGACAGAAGGCCGACCACATCAATGCCACTGAAAAATGAACCAAGTAATTTCAATGAATTGATGGTATAATGCTCTGATAGCTAGGTAGTAAAATTAACTGAAACGATCAAAACAAAGCATTAATAAAAGTTTCTGACACATGAAAGCTAAACAGAAACCAAGAAATTTAAATGACACTTCAATCAAAGTTGTTTCTTTCTGATAAGGTATTGTGTAATACTAGCTTACTTAATACTAAAAGTATAATAGTTCTAAAAATTGAAAAGATTCCAAACCATTAATTAAAAACCATTTAGTTAATCTATTCATACCAATTTTTAACAATTCTTTTTTAAAAATCAAAACAAAAAATAGTTAGCTGTGGTCGATCAAAATTGTGTAATACTAGCTTACTTAATACTAAAACTATAATAGTTCTAAAAATTGTCAAGATTCCAAACCATTAATTAAAAACCATTTAGTTAATCTATTCATACCAATTTTTAACAATTCTTTTTTTAAAATCAAAACAAAAAATAGCTGTGATCGATCAAAATTGTGTAATACTAGGTTACTTAATACTAAAACTATAATAGTTCTAAAAATTAAAAAGATTCCAAACCATTAATTAAAAACCATTTAGTTAATCTATTCATACCAATTTTTAACAATTCTTTTTTTAAAATCAAAACAAAAAATAGTTAGCTGTGATCGATCAAAATTGTGTAATACTAGGTTACTTAATACTAAAACTATAATAGTTCTAAAAATTGAAAAGATTCCAAACCATTAATTAAAAACCATTTAGTTAATATATTCATACCAATTTTTAACAATTCTTTTTTTAAAATCAAAACAAAAAATAGTTAGCTGTGATCGATCAAAATTGTGTAATACTAGGTTACTTAATGCTAAAACTATAATAGTTCTAAAAATTGAAAAGATTCCAAACCATTAATTAAAAACCATTTAGTTACTCTATTCATAACAATTTTTAACAATTCTTTTTTTAAAATCAAAACAAAAATAGTTAGCTGTGATCGATCGAAATTGTGTAATAATAGGTTACTTAATGCTAAAACTATAATAGTTCTAAAAATTGAAAAGATTCCAAACCATTAATTAAAAACCATTTAGTTAATCTATTCATACCAATTTTTAACAATTCTTTTTTTTTAAATCAAAACAAAAAATAGTTAGCTGTGATTGATCAATCTCAACAGTACAAATTCCTAGCACTAAAAAATTTAATATTCCCTTTTTACTGTCACCTTGAGACTTTATGTTAAAAAAACAACTTTATTTACCTTAAAACTATCAGGTAAAAAAAAGCCCCATTTACATTGAAACTACCAGGTTAAAAAGCCCCCATTTACAGTGAAACTATCAGGTAAAAAGAGCCCCCATTTATCGTGAAACTAACAGGTAAAAAAAAAGCCCTGTTTACCTTGAAACTAGCAAGTAGAAAAAACCCAGTGACATTAACGAGATTGTGACATGGAACACAATGACAGTGCTGCCATATTCTTTCACAGCTCTCTTCAGTTTTTGTTTCTGGGTCAGCTGACCAGGCGGATCTGCAGCGCCCTCTGTTGGTGGGATGTTACTTGAGTTACTACTGGATGTTGAGTATTTCCTGAACTGCTGTTTTTTTATCTGATAAGCGTAGCTGGCAGCCTCTCTGATCACTTTATCCTGCTCTGAAAATATCTGTGGGAGAAATTTTTTCTTTTAACATTTAAATTTAAAAACAACGTATTAAAAACTTTAGTTCTAGATTTTCCTTTCTAAATAATCTCTACTTCAAATTGAAACATTTTTTTTTTCAGATATTTGGAATTTTTGCTGCTAGTTCTGATTCATTTATTTTGTATATTTAATTATATGGGGCAAGTGAAGTAGAGTCCACCTGTTTCTGTTAACTCTGCATATGAAGGGATAGTGTTAATTATGTTAAGCTGTTTATAAATGAAATAGTTAACAGGATTTCAAAAACAGATATATTTTTGTAACAATTAACACATCTAATAAAGGTGTCATTGCATTAAAGATATAGGCTTAATATTCACACCATTTTCCGACACTTAAAAACTTCTACTCAATGGGCCTAAGTACCCTTTCAGAGCAGGCATTCCATTCAGTTCATCTGTATCTGTAACCTTAGCATATAAAAGTGGAGTTGTTCCTATGCCCATCTGCATTTACTTTGCTTCACTCAGGTACCCATTATAATATACTATGAACTTGAGCCTCTTTAGTGTACTAAGGATTTGGGGTATATCTCGATTGCTTGTATGTCATTTCTAAGTACTCGGGATAAAAAATTTTTTTTTTTACAATTATATCAACATATTATTTGAGAATCAGATGACAACCAATAAATAAACCAACCTCAGCCAAAGTTTTTTGTCCATCTTTCAAGCTCTTGTATTGCTCCAAGCAGTTGTGTAGGCCAAACCTATGGCAGTTTTCAAGCCATAGTTTGAACTGTGCACAATCTAAACCTGAGCAAATAAACGACTGATATCACACAAAGTTGTATAAAATTTTAAAACTCCATTATATTCTGTTGTAAAAACACCACAAAAAAGATTAGGGCATTCAGCTATAATAAACATCTCAGCTAATGTATCTGACACTATACACACACAGAGTTGTCTCAGAATATATATAAATAAATATATATATATATATATATATATATATATATATATATATATATATATATATATATATATATATATATAATAGCATGTATGAACAAATGTTTTTGACACAGTTTTTAAAAACTGTTGTTGGATTAAGTTATGATAATAAACATTTTCAACATAAATTAATTCAGCAACACAATAAAATCAACCTAGAACTATAATTACAGTTTCTACCCATGATGAGCCGCCACTCACATATTTTTAAAAATCTCTAACCTTGCACTCCTTGAGGGCAAGGCAAATCTTTATCTGGCAATGACGAATAGCTATCCTGGCAACCCTGAATGCTGCTATGTTGATGGTTTTTCCTATGAGCAGCTCTGTAATGTTCTGCAACATCTTCTATTAGTTTTTCTTGCTCTGCCATTACCTCAGCTAGAGTTTTTCTTCCAGACTGTATGCCTTGTAATTGTTCATTACAATTTTCAATGCCATAACTGTAAGATAAATGATACAGAAATGTACAATACACAATTAATAATATTCTACTTTATCTTAAATTGAATATAATAAAAAAATTATTACATAGCTTATTACCTATAATGTCCTAAAATAATTAAGCCTATACAAAGTAAAGGCAACTTAAGGATCTCATAATATTATTTAATTGTAGGAAACCACCATACAACATTATATTTTAACCTAAAGCCTCTTGTGAGAGGGCAGAAAGTTCTCTCTTTAATAAAAAACAAAACGAAACAGGTTATTGTAGCATATAATTTTATTGCAGCATAGTCTTTTTCTGTAAAGCATATTGTAAAGTATGCAATAAATGTTAAAATCTATAAATGGCTAAATAATAGATTTCAACATTTTAATCTTTGGATTCAAAACTAAAGATATTTGACTTAAGCCTTAGCAATTTAAAAAGTCTGGTTCTTTCACCAAAAAGGACACCGACAATATGGCTAGCTAAATGATCTGATATCTTGTTAAAAAATGTAAATGACTTAACCAATCTTAAGGAGAGTATCTGAAAAAAAAAATAATATAAACAAACCGTTGACAGTTCCGCAGCCAGAGCTTAAAAGTAACACAGTCATCTCCTTGAATTCCTTGAGGGCAAGCATCGCGAGTGAGATTTAAATCATTGTCTGATTTTGTAGAGCTGGCTAGATAAGTAGCAGAATTAAAACATATAGAACTTATATAAGATCTAGCTAAATCCAGTTTTAAATAAAATGTAGTAAAAATTTGAATTATTTTGTTTGTTTTTCCCATTTGTAAAGGATATGCTTGAATAGATTAAGGTACACATATTTCTTGCAAGGCATTTTACATTAATGATGATTTCTTGTTTGTAAGCATGTTCATCCTTAACTATGACACTATGAGACTTGTAGAAAATAATCAAAATTTAAACAATTATCTACATAACTCATGGCTAATTGTTATCAATTATTTACTGTAAAGTATCTACATAGCTGTGGAACTAAATACCAACAAATAATCACATTCATATTTGTCTTAAAATATTAACTCAACAAAAGTATAATGAGAATAAAACGTGCTTACCACGAACACTATTCAGATTTGTGAATGGAAATGCAGAAACAGAACTTTTCATAAAGATCTGATATTTTTTAGCACTTGAAAACAATCTCAGAGCTACATTCCCAGAAGGTCTGACATGGCAGCCTAGTAATAGCTTGGATGCCATCTGATGGCAAGCTCTGAAATTCTGAGGAGTTAATGATATTATTAAAAACATCTAGATTCTCTAGATCTATAATAAAATATAAAATCATCACAAAACCTGAACTTTCCAAGTTACTTGAGATAGCCTTCTAAATGTTAGATGCTATATTAAATATTAGGATGATATTTAGAATCAACCCTTTGAATTACTGACAGATCGTCCCGGTCCCCAAACTCAGGCCACATACCACGAAGTCACTGTGTTTATTTTATATTTTTATTATGTTGAAATTATTATAGGCCTAATATTTTAACAAACTAAAAATAAAGTTAAGAGTTTAAAAAAATTATGTTCACGTTTTTTTTTTTCAAATTTATTTTAGGCAGGCCTAGTTCAACAGTAGAATAAACTAGACAGTGGTTTACAGCATGACACTTTAATTAAAAATTTATTAGGGATTTACAGTAATACCGGAGCCCTCTTTCCCAGTAGGCCTAATAAAACTAATAATTTCAGTAGGCTAACTTGTTTGTTTACATTACGTTACTACACTACTCTCAAGTCTCAACACTGTGACTGTATAGTGAATAATGAGTATAGTGTATAGTATACTACACTACAGACAGTGTGTCTGTATTACTATTAACTGTATACACATGTATGAAACTCAGCTGCCACACTGTTGACTCAATATAATGTGAATTGAGTGTAAAATGTATTTATAAATTATCATAACTATTACTATCATATTATTTTAATTTTAAGCATATTTATTATTTAAAATTAGAATTTGAAATAAAAATATTTATTATGGTAATTTGATTTATGCAGGTGTTCATTACTTCATAAAATGGTATGAATAACATGTAGAGTAGAATTTAATAAATAATAAAATAACTAGATCTAGTTTTATTATCAACCAGTTGCTTTTTGTTATTTTCCAGTGAGTAAATAACCTAAGCTGACGCAATTACCATGGCGGGAATTAAAAGCTCATGTACACAAGTCCAAGACGTCATGTTATGCCGGTCGAGGGGCAAGAACGAGATTTTAACGTTCATTTTCCATTCTAGATTAATTTTCAAATTCTCTCTCTCTCGTCAACCGAGTATGAGTAAGCTAGATATTTAAATGTGGTGTCAAATGTTCTCTTAAGGGGTAAGGAACTTAATGGTGTATTTGAAATAACAGAATATTTTATTTTAAAAAATCCATAATTTAACCTAGTATACACTCACTCAACTGTTTGTGTAAAGTAAAGCTGTAGTCTAGTCACTAGTAGAAAGTAGAAAGTAGTGTAAGTACTGTTAAGTCAGGGTAGTCTGAGTGTAGTCAACTGTTACTAACTGTAGTTAGTAGTAGTAGTGACTACGGTAATCTATCGTTTTGGGTACGTAAAATCGCCCGCGGCTATTAATGTACGAAAACGTTACCTCATTGTCAAGGCTGTAATAGAAGTATATTGTGATATGTTTGTGTCAAATATTATAGATAAATGAATAATAAACCCAAATCAATGGCTAAATATATCAATATCGGCCAGAAATCAACTTTAAACAGCAGTGTCTGCAAGCAATATTTGCTATATACTATATAAACAGCAGCCATTTGTAAAATAGTGACTTCCGCCTGAATCTGGCGCTTTAAGTCTATAAAAATAAAACTTTAACAAGATGGCTGCTATAGTAAATGAGCCTGGTTGCATCTGTTGGAAACATCACTGGTGTTCATTTAAAAACTATTACTGAAAAGTTTTAATTTATTGTTTAAAAACAATAAATAAATGAAACAAGGAAACATTTTTGTATTTTTCAAAACATAAATCCTCATCAAAATGTGAAATAATTATTAAAATGTAAGGAGTCACCTGTTTTTCACATTACTAGTCGCAGGCGATTTTACGTACCCAAAACGATAGATTACCGTTTAAGTTTACCTGGGTTTTATTAAATCTAAATAAATAGTCTAAATCTTTTCAAAATAGCCTACCACAGTCATCGAGAAGATCTATATCTAAATGTCGACAAGTTAAGTCCGCTACCGTTACATAACCGTACACTCACACTGAGAGTACACTCACTCGTTGCGTGATTGTCTCAAACCGAAAACAAACACTAATTTGACCCGGAAGTTAAGGATTGTATTGTTACGTTTTTTAACTTCTTTAAAAAACCATTGGCACATAAATCGAAACAATACTATTACTATGTGTACTATGTACTGTAAGGGCACATGTACTCTAAGAGCAATGACATAGCATAGATACAGACAGTTGGCGTTTATTCTTCCTTGGTCTACTTTTTCCTAACCTCTCTCATACCGTGACGATGCACATTAAAAAAAAAAAAACTTTTGAAAATAAATTATTAAAAGGAAAATAACCCAATGTGAAACATCTAGACTATCCACCCACCGGTAAAGGAGTTTTACCCCACCAAACATTGCTTTCCTTGAATTGAAGAGAACAAATCCGCATTTACGCATCATATTTTATTTCATCAAAAAACAAACAAAAAAACCTTTTGTTTAAACTGTAGAGCAAAATGATTTTATTTCTTAAAAGAATGTATCCAATATAGACAAATTATATCCATGATTAATTAAATTAATGTTAAATTTAAGTTTAATAAATTAATGATGATTTCAAAATAGGTCACAACAAATATCTAAATGGTGACAAAAGCCTACTATAGTACATTTTCATTCAACCTCATGTTACCTGGTAAGCCTATATTGTATACACTTAATATCAAATTAAATAATTCCCATGAGTATTAGCTATAACGGCTGTTGGCATTATTATAACAATAGGAATAATGTCCTAACATTACCACTCTAAAAATTCACTTTCCAAAGAGAACATAACAGCACAGGAAAAGTATCAGTTTCTTATTACTACTTTGGAGAAAAAAGTGGGCTATATTCAACTTTTTAGCATAAGAGCAAGCCTGTTTTAAAACATCAAAACAAAATTTTCTAACAAATAACACAAAAATAAATAAACAACAAGAATAGATGAGTTACATAAGCACCATAATACTAGGCTTATATTTTTATTTTTTTCTTAATGTGTAAAACATTTTGGCTTGTGACAGTGACAATTTAAATCTAAAAAAAAAACACACCACAATATATATTGTCAATATAGGAATGACAACACCTCTGTTATATTTGTTCACCTTTGGCGAGGTACAGAAAAATAATTTTTTAAAAGCCTGCCCTTTACAGCAACATCACACACGGACAACCAAGCACAAAAGTGTTGGTAAGATCTATCATCCTTAGGCATTTGTATTAGAATGCCAGTAATATCAGCAACAAAAATTGGTGTTTAAAACACCTATTGTAAAATGTGAAGAAGTTCTAATATATTAAATACAACAATGCTACTTGAAATAAAAGCACCTAACGATTTCTTTAAAAAACTGAAATTCAGTGTAACATAAATCTGTGAAAAAAGCTTGGAGATACTTCTATGGGAATATAACTGTGAAAAGAAACAACACACTCAAAATATAAATATTTAAATATTATAACTCAGGCCAATATAAAAAACGTCAACTGGTCTGAATGTAAATTCTATTGCCAGTTATTTTAACTTATAATTCTATGAAAGTATTATAAAAAAATGAATACACAAGATTTATTCACTTTATGTCTGCACTGGTTACAGACTCATGCACTGGACGACTTATTTTTTCTTTAAACACTTATTACATTGTTTCTTCTCATGCTGTGTACCTGTATGAATAAAAGAAAACTTTTAAATTGTGCATAAAAACAAAGAAAATTTAAACATTTTTTTAAACAAGTATTATTGATCCATGTGGAAATTTCAGTTTATTTAAATCATTTATTAACTAAAAAGGATTACAAACAAATTTTGGTTTTTATGGGTTATCAAATAATATGACTGAAACAACAACAACATAAACATAAAAAAAAAGGATTTTAATGGTTCAAATTTTCTTTATTATATGAATTTGAATTTTAAGTAGTAATTTTTAGTGCACACATCTTGATTAATACTTGATTTAAAATTTTTTTTTAGCCAAAGACCAAATATTATAAAGTGCGAAAAAAGTACAATATCTTTTTTTTTTTCAAAACAATTATTCATCCTACCTTGGATACCCTGTGGTCCTGGGTAATCTTTGTTGTCAGAGAAGGCTGGGCTGCTGTCCTGAGCTCCTTGGGCACTACTGTGGTGCCTGTCACTGCTATGGCCGTTTTTGGTGCTTTCTGTAAATGATATTTATAAAACAAATGAACTGAATCAAAATAAAACTTTAACATGAAATACAGGCTTCTGATATACTTGAAAGAAATGGCTTTAACTGTAAATGTAGAAAATATAGAAAGTTTAAACTAAGTCATAATCATTGTGATTTTTATTACAATAAAAACTGTAACTTATTAATGTTAAGTGTGACATATTTACTGGTACTGGTCATTGAAAGTTTTCACAGTACCTTTATGCTATTTAGGTAATTCATTTAGGCTATCTGCTACTAGCCCTTCTGATTTCCTTTTGAACTATTATTTAACTATCATTGTAATGAAAAAATTAACCTTACCTTGAACACCTTGATGACCAGAATCATCTCTAGTAGTGAATACAGGAGCATTATCTTGAGATCCTTGGAAACTACTGCGGTGCTTGTCATTTCTTGCAGCATACTGTTTGGCTATTTCTGCTATTATCTTCTCCTGTTCAGCTAAAATCTCTCCCATAGTTTTCCTTCCAGACTGTACTCCTTGTAGCTGTTCATTACAATTTTGCAAACCATACCTGCAGAAAGTAGCATATATAAAAATAAAATAAAATAGACATTACATAAAAGTATATGCATAAGCCTACTTGTATAAATTTATATAACAGTAGACACACTTTTACTAGAAATATTATAATGCCAATAAATGCTAAAAAAAAAGACTAAATGTTATTTGGTTATCCAACTTTTAATTTAAGATATAAATGGCTTCCTGTTCACCATTTATAATTTGTAGACTAGATGAAGACTAAAAAGTTAAATGAAACCTCTGATTTGTAAAAAGGGACATTTACATGCCACATGTGCCTACTTTTGACAGTTTTTTTTCCAAAGCTCAAAGGTAGTACAGTCATCTCCTTGAATACCTTGTGGACATCCTTCAGAATTTAGATTCCAAGTATTTTTTGCACCATGCTTACTATCATTTGCACATGTGCGTGAAAAATAACCTGCATATAAATATTCAATGACAAAATTTCGATTTAAAAAATTAAAGTTGTCCAATGGTTTATTATTATTATTATTATAAGCTACATTATTTTTTTTTTATTAGTCATATCATAGGCCTAACTAATTACATATCATTTACTAAATAATTAAGACATCCTATGCTAAATTTAGATCTAGTTGAAACTGAGAGTGAATAGATAGATCTAGATCTAGTGAATATTCATTTTGGCAATTTAGGAGATAAGATATTTTGAGTAGATCCCTACTAGAAAAATGAGGCACATACTGCCACATAGGCCTACTTAATTTAATAATAATTATTAAATTAATCTATTAGTGTTAGGCCTACTAATATTTATGACTAATTCTTATAATTAGATCTGTATATTAATCTAGATCTATATTTTTACATTTAAGTACTTACAGAATGGTAATCTCTCACAAAAACAAGTTGAATGAAAACTCAGCTGTAGCGGGTGAGATTTACTTGGTCTGGTGCGATACAACTGTGCATGCATCGGTTGACATTTTGAAGACAGTGCTTCAAAAACAGATTTATGTGTCTGAAAAATATTTTTGCGTATAAGTTTGGCGGCTCCTGACATTGTGTCAATATTAGAAGCCGGTTTAACAACAAACTATGAGAAAAGGTGAAGTTCATTTCTGTTCGTGATTGTTTACATGTAGTACGCAGAATCTGTGACCCGGAAATAATCGAAACACAAGTACAAAGTCAGAATAAAAATAATTAAATTTAAATAAACTGCAAAATAACTGACTAGTCCAAAATTTCTAATTTATTTTTTCAGCCTCTTTTTTAAAATAAATGAATTAAAACAATTAACAACAGTCCGATACAAGAAAAAAGTCACCTTAAACAAACCTTTATTTATAAAAATTTTATATAGATCTACATTCTACATGAATAAAAAATGGATCAATATTTTTTGGTTGTTATTTGTGATGTCAATGAACAAGCAAAAGTGTTACGGGACAAGTTATGGAATTGTTGCCTTGGATTCAAGATGGCGTTCAGGCTAAAGAAACTGCAGCATTTTAAAAGGAAATAATTTTACTACCAGGTAGATCTATTTATGAAAAATAACTTAATTGATTGTCATAGATCTACTTGGTTAAAAACAAATCCCCAAAACAAAAATAATATAATATAGAATTGTAGACTAAATTCTAGCTTTGTGGTTATGGAAATGTTAAAAAAAAACAATCTTTTTTTTTTTAGGCCTCCTACATTTGTTATTTAAATTTATTTTTTTGTTTGTTGATTTACTCAGCAATTTAGACCTAGAAATCTAAATCTAGTCAGTTTAGTCTATTTGAATAAGTATATTTATACAGGTCCTTCTTATCCAACCTCTTTCAGAAATTATTAAGACCCTTCATATTCAATTAATGATTCTTTACCCATTGCCCATTTGTGCTCCGCCCCCCCCCCCCCACCGACACATGGGGCAGATTAAGTAGAATTCAATCTGTTTAAACTTTAAATGAAAACAGCACATATCCATATTGGGATAGTGTGGTTAGTACTATGCCCAGCCACCTTTGCTTCCATAACATGAGTTAGGTACCTATCAGAGCTAGGTGGACTCATGGACATCTTAATCCTTGCCTTAGGCCTTAGGCTAAGGCTAAGGACTTGAGACTGGGATCCAAACGTAAGACTTTTGGGCTAGCAGTAATTAACTCTACCATTCGACCACATCTTCCTTAGCCTTAGGACCCTTAGTGACATATATTTGTAAAGATTAGTATTATAATTTACAATCTTCTAATACAACTTGTATGTCACATTTTAATTTCTTTATCAGGTTAAGTTTAATTTTTCTCTAAATAAGTACAATTTTGGATTATAGATCTATTATAAAAAATGAAAGACCCTTCCTAACTTTATTTAGGTACCATGGTTAGTCATATACCGTATTAACATATTGTGGCTGTATTGTACAACCTAAACTAAACAGTTGTATCCAAATCTTTTCAAAATCTAGGTATCATAGAAACAGAGATGTTATTTCTTTTTGTGAGTCAGCTAACCAATTGATTTTGAAGTTGTTCTGCTGTTGTAACTGTATATCACAATGGATGAGAATGCTGATACTAGTCGAACACATGGCTGGGACTGTCCATGGCACTTTTTACAGGCAAGTTATCAATTGGAATTAATTAATATATTTAACCGTACTAATTTATGTTACTTATAAAAAAAAATAACTGTTAGTTTAAAGAATTCATATTTTTTTAGTAGAATTACATTTCAATATCCTTAATATAAACACATATTTTTAAAAATTAAAGTAAATGGTTTTTTCCTTAAGCTAAGTTAGATGTCAATTCTACAGATGACAGTATATATTTAGATTGTTATTATCCATGTGTTCGTTAAATATTTAAATTTCTTTTTGCCTTCAGATGCTGTCTTGGATTGTCATTATCTACTTTATAATCATTCAGTATGGATGCCTCATCCCAGCACTGATATCTGCTGCACACATTCCTTTGTACTGTGTATCCTTTTTAGCTTTATTTATTGCTTCTTTACTTGGTATATAATGTATAATATTTCTAAAAACAGACGTTTGAAATTTTCGATTGTGTATTTTAAAAATAGGGAACGTGTGTGTGATGCATGAGGAATTAGCTAATTTAAAGTTAAACTATGTACAAACATTTGTATTCAACTGCGGTATTGTGTATTTAGTATTATACGGAAATTTCGACCCACCATCTTATAAAATACTATAATTTCATAGACCACCATCCACCCTAATATTATATTTCACATCTTGAATCACCTCTCCCCCCACCTACATAACATTTAAAGAAACTGCAGCATTTTAGTACTATATGCAATACGCATTTGCATTTCAACCCACCATCTTATAAAATGCATAGACTACCATCAGCCCTAATATTATATTTCACATCTTGAACCACCACCCATCCCCCTTTGTGTTGTATAATTTTTACATGGTTCTTTCATAGTAAAAAATTTCATTATATAAGTAGAAAAGTAATACAAACCTTTAACCAGATCCAGATAACCACATTTTTTGTCTTTGGTCTGGTTGTCACAATGCTGTTTGCTACTTCACTGGACCCCGCTGACAAGGCTGTGAGGGAGAAGGGGGGAAACAAACATGTCCCAAAACTGGACAGAACCAAACACAAGCACGCCATTGAAAACCAGACATGTTCCTTGTGTCAAGTTAATGTGTAAGCAATTTTTTTTTTTTGAAAGACCCAAATTAAGAAAAATCTCTGCTCCTTTAGTTTTTATTTTCATAGATGTTATTTTTGCATTTTTTGCATCATGTTAATAGGTTTTTAAGTTAAAATTAAAAAGCGTTTTTATGGGGTAAAACATTCAACTGCTCATTAGCAAGTTTTCTTTTCTCATAGTCCATTTTAAAACTACTTTATCTCTATTTTTGGTGGTTAGGTCTCTGAAGGATACATTGAACCTTCTATTGTACACTGTTTCAAGATGATGATTGTCTGTTAGGGACATCACGTTAGTTGTAACATAATACAACTTTTATTTGTTACGTTTAATAGACATACGGCTTATGTAAGGCTAAGAACAAATACGGCTTATATAAGGCTAGGAACGAATACGGCCTATGTAAGGCTAAGAACGAGTATCTAAGGCCAGAAAAACAAGCCTGGAATTACTGTATGCATTAAACATAGGATATTTTATATGACCTGAATTAGGTTTATTAGAAATATTGTGGAATTACACCTCCATTTGTTAATGGAGTAATGAGGCTATTAATGTGTGATGTGTAATGATAATCATTGCTAAAATGTGTATCTTAAACTTTTCAGGGGTCCAAAGTCCAAACATTGCAGTGCATGCAATAAATGTGTGTCTGGATTTGATCACCACTGTAGATGGTTGAACAACTGTGTGGGGGACAGGAATTACAAGTATGTATTGATTGTTTGTGTGGGGGGGGGAGGGTAAGGGGGTGGGGAAGGTTGTTTGTATTAACAGTTGTGCGGGGAACTTTATTACTAGTATATAATTATGTGTAAGGGCAGTATGATATGCATGTATTGTAACAGTTGTAAATAGATATACTCTAGTTTGTAACTATGTATGGGAGTGTATGGTAAAAAAATATGCATACATTAAAATTTGTGGAAATCTTAATGCCTAACATCAAAATAAGTACTTTACTTTAAATATTATTTGAAAAGAGTTATAATTCTGAAGATTCAATGTTCTTAAAAACTTGAATATAAATTAAAGGTGTGTAAAGTAATTATATTTGACGTGATTATTTATACGTTGTCATGTCAGTTATTTTTAAGTCCTGTCCCTCGGGTCCATCAGCTATGTTGAGAGAGGTGGGCCTGATAGATGGACAACATCCGGCTCTTCTCAACTTAGGGCCCAGGTGTTCTGCTTGGATTTCCAATGCGCAATCATCCAATGGTTGATTAGATTATGGAGCCATATTTTTTTTAAAGTTAACTGTATAAATATAAACAGATTCTTTAAAAGAATTGCTTTAAATGTATTCAACAGGTGGTTCTTCTCAACTTTGGTGTTTGCTATACTGTCATCTTCCATTGTTATTTGCATAGGACTGTTGGATTTTATTGCTTTCTTTACTGATAAAAAAAGTGGGAACATTCTACATGTCTACCAAGGTAGCTATATTTGTGCTGTTTAAGTAGTTTATATTTTTTAAAAAATTGGCTTTAAAAATAAATTTTCACAATACAAGAAATATTTTTTTTTTAATAATTGAAAGAGCCATATTACTAGTACATCTGCAGCAACTCTAATTAAACCTAATTCTGTCTAAATTGGACTTAACATCAAATTTAATTTAATTTTGAAATAATATTTACTAATATTTATTAAGCAATGTTTAAAATGTAAACAACAGCCCCTATGATATGGTTGTTACAGTACATACATTTGATAATTACACAAACTATTTTGAGAATAACTTTACTTCTAGGCTCCAATGGCTCAAGTGAGGCAGCAACACTTCTCATGTTTGATAAGCCTGTGGCCAATGGAGTTTTCCTGGCCATTGATATTCTGACTGTGATACTAGCAATCATTGCTTTTGGTTTCCTTGTTCATTTAACTCAGTTCCATGTATGGCTCAGTAAGTTATCTTTGTTATCTTTCTTATGTTTAATCTTTCACTGAGTTGTATAAGCTTTAGTTATTAGTTCTGTCTCTGTGACCTGATTTATAACTTACAGTGTACATTACCTACATAGTTTTCAGATAGCCATTTTTTAAAGTATTTTATTCTAGAATATATAAAAAAAAACTTTAATTGGTTTAATGATGAAAAATAATAATGTTTAATGCAATAAAATATCATGCTTGCCTGTAAATCTGAGACAATGATAAGTGTAATGCTTTCAATAAATACTATCAACATTAACAAAAAATAAACCAAACCTAATCCTAGACCTATTACCTTAGCATTAAAAAAAAGTGAAGTTCCCTTTCAATCATGACAATGACAGTCCAAGGGGTCAGTGAAGTAGAGTTAACCTTTTTTGACCTTGGAATACAAAAGGATGGTGTGGTCAGCACTATGTCCAGCAGCATTTTACTTTCCCTAACATGATCTGGGACATTGTTTTTGAAAACGGATTTGAACTCGAGACTTGCGGTTAAGCTCTACCGCTTGGACATGCTGTCCCTGCCTAAACATTTAACTTCATTCTGATTCCAACTCTAAGCTTAGCCTCAATGCTCTGGTGTAACAGGAAGCACAACGTTTGAATAAAATTATAAATACCGTTGACTTTCAAAATGACTAAGGCTTAAAAATGCATTTATTTTCCAGTTTATAAAGATCTGTCTACCTATGATTTTATTATTATGCAACGAGAGAAAGAAAGTATGAAAGAAGAGAGCTCAGCAAATGGGAAAAATTCTCCCTTGTCGAAGCCTCAGCCTTTAAAGGTACCGTAGTATTAAAAAATGCTGAATTATTATCACAGATGTTTTAATGTGATTAGAAATCACCCTTTTTAAAAACATACATGAGCTTAGTAATTAAGGCCAACTTCAAAATCAATACTGTCAATACAACAGTCAGTAGTGTTTTATTACTATAGCTAATAGAAAATTGTAGTTACCTTAGAACTATAGGTAAGGTGTCAATCAGTGATATAATTAAATGTCAAAGTAGTATTAAAAATGCAGTTATTATCACAGAAGCCTCCATTTGATTAAAAGTCATATATTTTGAACACTACAAATAAACTTAATATTTAAAGGTAACTGCATAATCAATGTTGTCATTACAACGTTCAGTCATGTTTTATTGCTATAGTTAATAGGACATTGTTAAGTGATATGTAGGTACCATAGAGTTATGGACAAGGTGTCACCTAATCAGTATTAAAATATGTAATGGCACATTTTACATTTTTCAGATCAATAAGATAACACCAAGTAAGAATTCTGGGTGTGAGCCTAAGACAAAGTAAGTAAAAAAATTAGGAGTAATATAAATTCATCTAGCTCTTAAAAGGGAATTATACATTAGTCTTGAAATGTACATTATGCATTAATTGTAGCTCTAGTTGTTTACAGTGCAGTAGAAAAAAGATCTGTAATCTAATATATTCATTTCCAATTTTTAAACTTTACATTTATTACTACCAGATCTGAAGAAGATTTACACAACTATCAAAAGGCATTAGAGGAAACAGAAAGAAATGGTGGTGGGGAAACACCCCCTCCACTCACCAGCCCAATAAAGGATTCCAAAGTATGTGTCTTAGTAACTATACATAGATATATTCACATTTTGATAGTGTTTATTTAAATACCAAAATTATATTTTACTATCAAATACAACTATGTCCCAATGATCATGTTAAAATCAATTTTCTAATGAGAAAATATTTTTGAAACACAATTAAGCCAGTTTAAACTTGTTTTAGGGATATTCGTTCTCATGCATTCTGTTTTTACACCATGTTTGAGTTGTATGGTCAATTTGCAAACTTTTTAATTGATAAGATAATCACTTCATGAAACTTTAAAAAAATCTCAACACATGATTTTTGGACTTTGAACATCACACATGAATTCTGCTAATTGTTTTTTTTTGGTGTAACTAGTATGTAAGAATTAACTGTAAACCTGATAAATTTACGTAATGGTTATGATAATATTTACACATCCATTTGGCTTAATACTGTACACATTCTCCATCTTTTAATGTCCAGAGTACTTCTTTTACTCCCCTCTTTGCTTCTGCCTGCTCCAAGTACAAATGTAGTTGTATTAGTTTCTCAACCACCAAAACAAACCTCTTACTCGCAGCTATGATAACACATACATAGCATCTCAACATCAACAGTACTGACAATAAGATACAGCTTGCTCGATTGATAAACAAACCCACCAGTTTAAAGCCCTTCATCACCATCTAACCTTTGACCTCCCATTCCTGCACAGTTTCACCAGGCCACTGAGGAGACACATATAAGAAAACTGAAGAGGAAGAAAAAGAAAAAACTGCTGAGCTCTCCAGACCAGGAGATAGAAATATCAGCTGTTGGTAAGTTGCCACATGCAGTTGATCTAAATTAAATTTGAATGTATGAGAGGTGAAATGTTGTATTTTACTATTATTTCTTAAAAGTTATTTTCTTTTTAAATTTTTCACAAAACAAAACAAATAGTAACTCAAAATTTTCTTTTTTACAATTATCAGATAATCCATCAATGTATTATAAAAGCAGCCAAGAAGAAGTCTGGCATACTAAGTTATCATCCACCACCCCACCATATCAAAAAATGGGCTCCAGATCAACCTCCAGCGAGCTCATTTGTAAAGGAGAACCAAACGCCAATTTTAGGACAGAATCTTATCGTAAACACTCCAGCAGTGGGCCTGACAGCGGTGGGGAGCCTGACAGCGAAGAGCTTAACACCACCCACCTCTTTCACCTCAACCACAGCGCTGAGCTGAACGCAGACGGGAGCCTAAAGTACAGCACTAACAAGAAACTCCTCCCCCTTACCCCAGTCCCGAAGAGGAAGTGGGAGGCCGAGGTGCCTCCGTTGGATCTGACTGCTTTACGTGGCAGCATCGAGAGCTCGAATTCATTCAAACCGTATACTGCTACAATGAGGTCTACAGACACGTACAGGCCTGCTGACAACCGAAATATGACCCTGAACACTTTGTCAGAGTCACATAATGACTCGGCTTTTTAGAAGCTAATTCAACCATCTCTGTGAGTTTTTTTATTTAGTTGCGAATACGGTTTGCTTATACAACATTTCTTGTCCTTATCTACTGTCACTACTGCTGATTTGATATTTCAATGCTAAATCAAAGAAAAACGTGGTACACTTTAAAAAAAGTGCACAAATTATACTTATTGCCCTTCTGTGTCTTAGAGGATGTGTATGAAAAATAATCTATTTTGTCTTGAATTCCTACAGTATCTGTATTAATCTTCTTGAATTATAACTGTGCCATAAATGAAATTACTAAGGTGTTGCTATGGAGGTGGTAGCATATGGGCATTTGCACCTAATATTTATATAAATATATACATGTGATAGGGAAAGATCAAGAGCTATAATCTATATATTTATGTGAATAAGGTCAGCAATACAGAGAGGAAGTGTCGGGAGCAAAGTAAATAGAGCAACTATTATAATTTTATCTATGTTTGTTTGCTTTTAAAAGGCCCTTGCATAGCAGTCCATGTTTTACTATTTAAAATTATGGTGTCTTCGCCTCTGATGGATTGAGAACAGTGTAAATATTTGTACATTGAAAAGTTATTTATTTAACCAACTTTTGGTTAGTTAATATTTTTTTTTAACCAACCTTTTGCTAATATTTCTATTTCATCAGCCATTGGTCAGTTAACATTTTTCTAATCATTGGTCTTATTTAGATTTTCTTTAATATAATGTATTTTATTTTATGTAAATAATATATTTAAACTAAATTAAACAGTGTAATTTTTAAATTAGATGTATTTTAAAATTAAATAATTAATAATAGTTTGAATTTACTGTATTACATTTATTGATTGGAAAAAAAACACTTTAGAAAACTAGTTTGATTGCTTATCCAAAAGTTGTGAATTCCATTCTAAGGTTCAATTGGGACTTGTACTAAAATGTATCAATACAGTGTAGTAAACATTAACCAGTACCCATAAGGAGTAGAATCTCTTAAACAACTCATCTTATAAGAATGTTTGTCAATAAGAAAATTGCTTAGATTTTGAATGTAAGTTTTTTTTTTTACATTTTATTATTATTTTTTATATTGCTACCAAAGTAGTAGAGAAGACTTAGCCCACCAAGTATAACTAATTTTTAAACTTAAATGTGTCATAAATTAGTCTTACGACAACAAACGTCTAGTCAATAATTCTGAACAATTTTAAAGTAAATTATCAATAATAAGTTGACATGCATTAACACTATTTACTATTTATAATGTAATCGTCATTGGACAGTGGAAATAGAAAATACACAGCTGTTACTAGTTAGCAGCAATTAGGTAAGACTGGCATCAGGCCTACTTGTTGACTTACACAATGTAAACATTGACCAAAGAAGAAACTGTGATCTTGGGGAATTATTTATCCGGTATTTTTAACCCAACCTTCTTCTTTTCTTAAAATCTTATAATTGAAAAGATTACTGTTAGATATATACACAACAACTTACAAATATTAAACATTCAGACAAGTTTTAGGCTGCATATTTATTTTGATTTTTTGAATCATTTTTTTGTTACAATCTGGTTAAAAAAAAAACTTTCAAGGCACTTTAGCATTGAGGTGATTTTAAAGTTTTGATACGTCTTTTACTTTAGATCTTCATATATGAAAAGATGACTGTTAGATATATACACAACAACATACAAATATTAAACATTAAGACATGTTTTAGGCTGCATATTTTATTTTATTTTTGAATCATTTTTTTGTAACAATCTTGTTGAAAAAAAACAACAACTTTCAAGGCACTTTAGCATTCAGGTGATTTCAAAGTTTTGATACTTCTTTTACTTTAGATCTTCATATTTAAAAAGAATGAGGTAAATGAAAGTTAAATATGGACCATGCATAAATTCATTTTTTAAAATTATTAACCTGAAGTTTTTATATGTTATCTGATTCATGCAATGTTTGACTATATTTATTCATTTTATTTAATGAGGTCTAATGTTTAACACTGAAGTGCATTTCATTTCCTAGAAATTACCTATGCATTATTTGATTAATTTTGATACAAATTGTTTCAGTTCATTTAGCTAGAGCAGGGGTCTCCAAACTTTTCAGTCCAAGGGCCGCATTAACTATCAAATTTCAGTTCGGGGGCCAGTTTCTTCCAGACATGTCGTGATTTTTCTGGGAAAATATCCTCAGCCATCACCAACAAACGTTTTTTCCTTGGACAAAAAGATCTCTGCGGGCCGGATAAGAGGACTTGGCGGGCCGCATCATGCCCGCGGGCCGTAGTTTGGAGACCCCTGAGCTACAGCAAGTGTTAAGAAGTGTTAAGAATGATAAAGTGACACCAACAGCAGTTTAAAATGTTAAATGATTATATTAAATGTTAAATTGATGTTACTGGAAATGTGTAATGTGGTTAATATAATTTATATTTTAAAACTTGATTGATGAAAAAATTGATGTGGTTTCAACCAATTTTTTTAGAAATGACATTTACGTGTTTAATAATTCATTAAATCTTTCTATTTGTAAAACTGAGAATGTTAAATGACATAAAAATTGACGTGGTGTTTAAGCATGCGAGACTATTCCTATTGCTGTTCTTCTGAAGCATGCAAAGCTTTCATCATTCTTTGAATCAATGTTTAAATTTTTACAAAATAATGGGTTCACATCATTGTCATTTAACCATCCCAAAATAAAAAAAACAACTTTTTATTATAAAACATCTTATATATATGGCTGTGCATATCAATTTTTATTTCATCTATAGTATACTGATCTAAGTCTTGTTTAATGCAAATTTTTTTTTATACCTATCTAAGATTAAGGTTTCTAGCTTTTGTTATAGACATACAAATAATTTCAACTCAATACAAATTTTTAGAATTTCTACACTTGTTAATAAAAATGTGCTAAAATTGTTATTCTCTCTCTGTCACGCACCCCCCCTCCCCTCCGATCAAACTTATTATTTATTGGTCACACATTGACCCTTTTAGCCTTAAATCCACCAAAGAAGAGTAAGGGGTTTTAAAATAATTGATTTAAAATACCTCAACGTTTTACCTTATTAGACTCATAAAATCCCAATCAGTAGAAGTTGCCAGAAAACATTTTTTTTACTTTAAAATGGTTTGTAATTAAATATAAAAATTAATTAATCACAGTACACTTAGAATATTTAAAAAATTAGATTTACAATAAAAACAAAGAAAAAAGAAGAGACTGATTGTAGGGCTGAAAGGGTTAAATAATGTGCAGACTCCACATCTCTGGCTTATATAATTCATGATCTCTAAACTTGTTAAACATAATTCTCAGTATTATTGATGTCATCCATTTGTCTTTGCAGTACACAAATCTTGAATGTACAAAAAAGATTAAATAATTTTAATTTAATATGTGATAAAATAAAGGAGATAAGTTTATCTACTATTAAAAAAATGTAAAATCTGATTGTAATTAGGTTAGTTAAAACTTTTGATTTATAAAAGTATAGTATTTAGTTATAAGTAATTAACTTGGTGAAAATCATTAGAAGACCTCATTTGTAACATATTAATTTTTTTTTCTATTTTACTGTGGTCACATTGTGTTCTTAAATTTAAAATCATGTCTCAGATTTTGAGCATGCAATTTCTAAATGATTAAAAAAATATGAGAATAATTTTCCTTTTGTATAAAAAAGTCAAATACCAGATATTTTTAATTGAGAATAAACCTGTGAAAATTTAAAGCACTTTTTTTTATGTTATTTGAATTATACTAGTAGACCTTTGTATTTTTCTGTCGACAATTATTAAATATGGGAGGTAATATATTGTAGCTATAAATGATCTTTGTTTACAAGAAATGGGTTTATGAATTGCTGCTAAGTAAAGGCTGATTGAATGATAATTTGTTTTTAAATTTGATAATTGTAGCTATACATTATGTCCCCTTTTTTTGTTTAGAACATTGAATACAATTTTTATTGAATTTTTGTACGTTAAAGTAATAAAATTTATGTAAATGCAATAATTTTATTTAAATTTTATCCTGTGATACTTTTTTATTGAACATTTTGTTAACACATTTTAAAGCTCATTCAATGCCCATAGGTTTAAATTATTATTTATAGTTATGCTTAACAGTAAAATCCAGTATAAAACAAAATAAATTTGTTTTGTTTCATACATTTTAAGAATTTAAATATTTAAGAATATTTTTGCATTTATTTACTTTGAAAAATCTTACATTAATATAAATTTAACTGAATTTGTTTTCTCTTGTTTTTTTTTTTAAATTACAGGATATGTAATTTTGTTTGAATTTAGTATGTAAAGTGACAGCTGGTCACACAAAGTAGAACAAATATGTACATATTAAATCTTTCTCTCTTGTTAATGTTTTGTTTTTAAAAATAAACAGTTTACTTACAAAATAATGTCTGTTGGAGTCTGCTAAAACATTTGTGTTTTAATAAAGAATGTTGTGTTTTTTTTCTAGGTTAAATCTAAGAAAAACCTAGTTTATTTGACTTAATTTATTTTTTTTAACCAATTATTTAAAGGCAATATCGTTCAATGGAAAGATTAAGAGATTTTCTGTTACTGAGACTTCAACATAAACATTTTTAGCCAGTATAACTCAAGCTATTGCTACTTCCCTGACCTGATTCAGGTACTGTACAAAACTTGTGTGCAAGAAACAGCATAGATCTGACAGCTCAGAAGTCCTACAGATTCAAGACATTAGGGGTGAAAGTTCAGCTATCCCTTCTGCTTATTTATACAATTAAGATGTTTAAAAAGTTTGTAACAGTGTGCTCAACAATTTACAGAAATTCACCACCCAGTATACACAATACAAATTTTTATAAACCTATATGGATCTGAACCTTAAAAAATGTGTTAGATGAATCCAGTAATGTATTTAAATAGAACTCAATTTTATTTTAGGGAAAAAAAATCTAATAAACCCTCATAAATTTAATTCTCATTTTCACCTTTGATTTTTTAAATTTTAAAATCAAAGGACAAGATTAAAGCACACACTGATGCAAACTTCTAAAAATATAACCTGCTTTTTATTAATATATGTTTCAGGACTTATAAGCATCCTTTTAAAAACAAACAAAATACAAGTTTGATTTTTTTTTTAAAAACTTTATTTCTTTAAAAGTGTAACAGTGTAAGGTAAGGCACTGTATAGAAATGCATATCAAAACATTAACATTATAGTTGAACACAAATTTAAATTCTACAACATTACTAGCATTCATAGAGTTACTTTAAACAGGAATCACAAGTATAGCTAAAAGATATACTGCATTTAAAAAAAAATATCTGGCCTGAATTTTTGAACATTTAAAATTCATATCAATAAAATTAAGTCAATATAAAATAAATTTTGTTGTTGATTAGGCCTTTTTAGTTATTGAAACTATTGTTCCTTCAACATGAGGTTATGTCATTTCTAGGAATACTAAACTAGAACAATAAGAGAAGCACTTTGTATTTCTAACGAGTTACACAAATAGCAGCCGTTATTCTAGTAGACCACAAAAATAGAGAAAATATCTTAAATTTTCAATATGAAAATTATCTGGAATATTTTTGACTGGCTAATTGTTACTTTAAAAACACATTTTTATTGTTCATCTGCGTGAAGAATTTAGTTATAACTAATTCTTTGTTATTTCAAATAAATAAAAATGATAGTTTAATGCAATTATAGGTTGAAACACTTATTTAGCAAAAAGAAGCTGTCAAAAAAAATTATATAAATTTATAATTTTATATTTGATTATTTGAAAAGTATATTTGATTTTCAATAGAAGCTATTTATCAAATTATTAGAGATAATCTATTGTGTTATGTATAGAAATATATGCAACATAAATCAGTAAACTACAAAATTAAAATCCCACTTTTTAAATGTCATAATTATTAATACAGGTATTGCAAAAACATTTTCCCCATACATATTAATGTTTAAAAAAAAGATACTCATCTCGTTAAATTTAAAAACAATAAAAACTTATTTATATGTCCACACATGAAGGGATGATTGAATACAGGATTGTAAGTAAAACAAAAAACAAGGCAAGATTTGGTACTAATTTGTAAGGCTTATATAACCAATTAACTAAACATGCTTATTTATTAAAACAAGGTGACTAGATAAAAAACTTCCAGCTTTTTACGAACAGCACAAATATTTCAATTAATTTGTACAGAAAACCTAATTTTTTTAAAGGCATCCAAACAATTTTTAATGAAATGTTTTAAAGTGTAAAAATTAACAAAATGAGAATCAGTTTTACCCTGACTATAAAACATTTTAAAGCTTAAGATAGAAACCAACTGATATTTTAAAATCAGAGCTGAAAAACATGTTAATCCATTAAAAATAATTCAATTAATTATTATGCGTGTATCATCACTTTTGGATATTATTTCGTTAAATTAATTAACATCTTTATAAAAATGAACAGCACCATAAAATTATTTTTTATTTCAACTAGCCAGAATATATTATAAATAAAAAAATATACATCTGCCGAATTGCCCAGACATATGAAATAAATAATCAACATCTAATCATGGAAAGATGAGGTAGAATTGCACAGAATATTGGATTTACTGATTGTTTAAATTTTAAAAAGTGTAAATCATTTAAAAATTTGTATTTTACACCTCCCACGATAAAAACACAAGCTTTTGAGATCAATCATTAAAATAATTTAAAATTTAAAGTGATTAAATGTTTATTTTTGCGTAATTTTAGATTTTATTCTTATTTTCATATGCTCAGCTGCTAAAACAATTTGTTGGATTGAAGGATAGAAAAATCACTTACACATCATCCACTGCTAGGCTTTCTATTGACAATCAAAACTTTATCATTAGCACATTAACTCACATAATAAAAATATTAAGACAATGTGTGTACATTGACAAAGCCAATCTCTATATATAATTCTCTTCTGGGAGACACTAGAAAACAAGCTGTAAGTGCGCTCCCTACCACCCCCACCCCTACATGGTCTGGTGATCTGTGTTCACGCTAAATGTTTACAAGCAGAGCCGGGTTTAGTGACGACTATTAGGGGCAGATAATTTAGTTTGAAACGATTTTAAATGTGGGGGGGGGGGGGGGGGGGGAAACTAAGTGGAGTTTAATTTAACGGAGAGGGGGGGGTGGTGGTGGTGGGTGTTATTGTCCTTAACGAGCTACTTATAGTGTTTTAAAAAAATATTTTCAGTGTCAGCGTTGGTAGTGTCGAATTCACAAATTATGAATTACTGAAAAGTAGAAAAAATAACAACTAAATAGCGGCGTATGATATGCAGCGGGTCGGCTCGTCTATCATATTTCTTGTCTGTAGTTTAGCAATAAAAATGATTAGTTTAGTGCCTGATGATGAACAAATAAAATTATTTTATTACAGAAGTAAGATAATGGCTACAAGCTTCTAACAACTTTAAACTAGCAGGTATGACAAAGCCAATCTCTCGTATTTCTTGTATGTAGTTTAGGAATAAAAATGTTTAGTTTAGAGCCTGGTGATGAACAAATTACATTATTTTACGAAAGAAATAAGAGAATGTCTACAATCTTCAAGTTTAAATTTTACAAGCTACAAATTTAAACTAGCAGGTATGACAAAGCCAATCTCTCATATTTCTTGTCTGTAGTTTAGCAATAAAAATGATAATTTTAGTGCCTGGTGATGAACAGATTTAAAAATTATGACAGGATGACTGCAAGCCTTTAACTAATTCAAACTAGCAGATATTTCTAAAGGAAGCAGAGCACCATACAAGGAAAGTTAGAAAAATAGCTTTACATAAAGCTAAACTTAAAGACTAAAATAATTATATAGAAAATTAACTTTCATTAATAATCTGCTTGGATTTAGAATTACATTGTATTACACGGCATATTATGCAAATAATAATTTAAAAAGTTCCTTTTAGAACTGGTGACCAAAAGGGCAGATGACAGAGATCATTGGCTAGTCTGACCTGGTTGAAGGGATCATAGTCAGAACTCCTGATTAGCCATCTTTACTTTCCAAGACTTGAGAGAGTAACCTGAGTTGGGTGGACTCTGGGGACTTTTACTGGTTTGAGCCAGGTAGACAAACTCAAGGCATTCAAGTCAGCAAACGTTACCCTTGGACCAAATTATGCAAATGTTTTGCGTTTAATTATTAAGCTTATGTGTAAAAGTGCCAAGTCAAAAATATATACATGAAGAAGAGAAACTGTATGGTTTCTTCATACAGCACTGTTAGTCTGACAAAAACAATATTGCATATCAACTTTTTAAACTAAATGTACACAAACAATAGTCTTCTTACATTATGTATACACCAACATATCAAAATATTAGAAGCAAAGGTCAATTTGCTAATACATAGAAATAATACATAGAAAAAACAACATGAACTGATCAAGGATGTCTTGTACTACAGATAAAACTAGGTTAGAAAGAACTACATTTTTGCATGTATGTATACACCAATGTATCAAAATAAAGAAGCAAAGGTCAGTTTGCTAATACATAAGATTTAGCATAGAAAAAACAACATGAACTGATCAAGGATATCTTGTACTACAGATAAAACTGGGTTAGAAAGAACTACATTTTTGCATGTCGTTACATAGGACACAGTTCTTAAAATACAATTTCGTGTGATAGATTTTAGTCTGAACAGTGAATGTGCATATGGATTCAAACAACATAATATTTACAAGGTATCAAACACGTGTAAAAAAATACAACTAAAATGTCACCAGTAAAAAAATATTCTTGTTAAGTAATTTAGGTGACGTTTATTCTAACATTAGCTCACAGTTAGTTTTAATACACTACAAGCTACTGTCTTTTCAATGCTTTGCTAAATAAAAGCAAAAACATTACAATAATTAGTAAACAATTCTTTGATAAGAATATGTATATTTAGTGTTAAACATTGAGGTTTTGATGCCCTATCCTGCAAGTAATTTTAACTTTTGTTCTTTAAATATATATATATATATATATATATATATATATATATATATATATATATATATATATATATATATATATATTTTTTTTTTATAAAATAAAGCTCATTGAAACATAAGCTAAATAAATAGCAAGGTTAATTATATATAACTAGGATTCTCAGATTATATACACATGCAGAGTTTTCAAAATAATCTACTTTCTGTATATAGTATTCCTTCAATTAAAAACACACCAGTGTTGTGCTACATTTGCAAATTTATATACAAAATAATTGCATTGTTCTGAATATCCTTCAACAAAAATATTAACCTTAATATAATCCTTTGCCAATATCACTTCAAATATTGCTTTTTATGTGCCTACTTAAAGCTAAGAATATTATAACAAAATTTTGTAACATGTTATTTTGGTAATTCATGGTTCGACAAAAAAGTCGTGCCTTTCATTTTGAAATGGCCGAAACATTTATTTTAAGTTCGTCGTCCTTGCTAGGCAGATTTCCTTTATCCAGGTCTTTGTCTGCATACAGCTGAGTATATACTGGACAGTGGTCACTAACCACACCACCCCATGACCACCCGTTGGGTATCCAGGTACTAGACAGACCCTCTCTGACCACACCACTCACACCTAGAGTGGGAAAAACATCATATTCATAACATAAGCTAATACATAAACGTAATAGATATCTTCTGTGCCAGGATTTATAAACATAATAGATATCTTCTGTGACAGGACTTATAAACGTAATAGATATCTTCTGTGACAGGATTTATAAACGTAATAGATATCTAGATAACATAGTAGGTCAACTGATCTTTAAGATGATCTGACAATCATTGAAAACACAAACAACTGGTAGAAACTTGTCACAAGGTTATCAGAGAAGACTGATAAAAGGAACAGTGCCAGGTAAAGTAAAATGAGGCAGGCTAAAGAAAATAGGAAGACATCAGAGAATTGGCAGGTTTTACATTGGAAGAAGCACAGAGGATAGTGGAGGACAGAGTGAGAATGGACGATCATAACCAAAAAGACATAAGTGGCACTAAACAGTACACAGATTACGAGACAGAAAAAGAGGAATAGATATAGAACTGATAGTGATCAAGATACCATTAAATCACATTATTTATATATATAAACACAAACTAAGAAAATGTTTTACATTAGCATTTAAAAAATCCAGCAAGAAACTCATGTTTTATCAGAAAAATCCTATCAAAAACATTCACAACTGAATTTTGAATGAATTAAAAAAAATATTACTTTTTAAAAATATACCAATGTATTGTATAAAGCTCTCTGAAACTATTAAAATACCAAGCTAAACAAATCAACAGCATAGCAACTTGCAAGATCTGTAATGTTTACTGTGCTGAGATTAAAAAGCATTCAAATGTAGGACCCACCTGTATAAACCTTCTGTGTTTGTTTACTAATCCAAATGTTATCATAATTTTTGCTCCCTGAAGCTTTGTTGTTGCTGATGTTTGTGAAGGTGTCAGCTGGGATACAGTTGACATAGTCCAGCTGCTGTAGATCTTCATAGGCTGAAAAGAGTGAAAATGTATTAACAACAAGAAAAGGAATATCAGAACCTGCTTCTGGTGTGAACCAGTCAATGCAGTAAAGCTGCTTGTATAGCAGAATTAACATTTATTTTCTGTCACTGTATTTTTTTAAATCGCAACCCCACTAACATTAAGACAAAAAAAAAAACAACAAATTATGAGAATAAGGCAAGCAGAGTAAGACATTATAAAATGTTAGAATCATACTCACCATTAGCCTCAGGGCCTAGGTTGAAATCACCAACTATTATGATATCCTCCTCACCTATTTGAGAAAAAATTTATGATTACAAATATACAAAAATAATCATTGTCTACTGATGATGTCAAGGGATATTCGTTAAATATGGATGTGCTGTATGGTAAAAAGAAATATACAGGCATTAGTGTTAGTTTTAATAATTAATTTTTCAAATTATAAATTTTCATACCACTTTGTAATACTGTTCGCCTTATGTCTTATTATATATTTAATATTAATAATAATGACAGTAAAACCCTTCATTTGATAATCAATTTTAAAAATAAATCTTCATACCACTCTATACCATTTGCCTGATTTCTAAGTACCTTATGATACAATCAATAATACAACCATAGAACCCTTCAACATACCTTTTAGCTTCTCCTTAATGGCTGTGATCATGTCGTCAATGCTCCCCACCTCCTTCTCAGTTTTGTCCATATCTTCTCCATGCAGCCCTGTAGCCTTCAGGTGGACACTGACCACCACACAGTCAAAAATACCTTTAATCTAGATAGATGAAACAGTAAAAGCAAACAAGGACATTTTCTAAATGTAACAAAAATAAGGGGACGGAGTAGTCTCGAGTTTGAATCCGGGTTCAAGTCAGGAGACCATCCCTGAGTGCACCCAACTCTGATGGGTAATTAACTCACGTTAGGGAAAGTAAAGGCAGCTGGGCATAGTGCTGACCACACTATCTCTTCATATGCCGAGGTCACAGAAACAAGTGAACTCTACATCACTTCTTGCCCTATAGATCGTCAGGTTTGAAAAGGGAAGTACTTTTCTTTAACAAAAATAAAGTATGTGTTCTTGTGAAGAAACATCAGAGAAAATGTTGTTTTTAAATTTTAAACTATTTTTAATAATTCAGAAACATGGTTTCATAGAAAATGAAATACAAGTATATAAAAATCAGACATCATTATATGATCAACTGATAATAAAAACAGGGTTTCTTAACAAAAGAGGTGAACAAAATCTATATTAAAAACACATCAGCGTATTATCGTTTTAAGATTGAATAGACAGCTTTAACTGTTTAAGTAAAAAAAAAAACTTAGTTTATTTATTAGTGTCAGTTAATGAGAAAATATAACTGGCATGACTGTTGCACACTTGCTACAATGGAAAAAAAAACAATGAATAAAATTGTCAACATTTACCTTGAATATCCCAACAAAAGGTGAACGAGTGAAAACCTTGTTTTTGCCCAAAGATTTTTCAATAAGACAAGATTTAATTAGTTCAATGCCTTGCGACTTGTCATAAAGGAATCCATTATACTCCATACTCTGTAGAATTTAAAAACGATTTTAAAAATTTTAAATTAAAAAAAAAAACAACTGAGCCACTATCTACTAAAATAAAATGTCATACATTTTTTTAACAAGTGACCATCACAGAATGATTGAGCACTAACAGGAAAATCTAAAGTGTGGTTCTGGGCTTGAATAATTCAATTAAACTCAGATAGATACCACTCTATAGTTCTTTATAGAGAATACAGGGCATAATGCTGGCTACAGTATAAGGAAAATCTAAAGACTGCATGTGAGCTTGAGTTTGTGGGATGTGACTAATTCAATTTAACTCAGATAGATACCACACTCTACTTAGGGAAAATACTTGGCATAGTACTGACTACACTATTCTTTTAATACAAGATTTTATAAACAGATCAAAGTAACAGATAATTAAACTATTTTTCATGCTCTCAATTGGTCATTAGATCTGAAAAAGTCCCATCAAAAGTCAGATATTGTGCAAAGTACAGAATCTCTACTTAGACTGAACCATATATAATTTTTTTTTAGCTGGTTAGATTTGAGTAACTCTATTCTATCAAAAGCCATGCTGATAAAAACCAAAGAGCTTATCTGCAATATTGATTACAACATTTTTTTGTTTGCTTAACGTATTTAACACTGTACTCACCTGGTGCATGCGACCAGTTGCCTCTGATACAACACAGTCCCACTGTCCTCTTCTGCCTTTCCATTTCTTCACATTGGGTAAAGTGGGTGAATTAAGCTCTTTACAAATCTGTAATTTGTTAAATTTAGTATTGGATTACCTTACTGAGTATGTTATGCAATACATTTAGCAGAAAAATGCAGATAAATTTAGAAAAAAAAAAGCTTGATCACGGATTACCTCAGCACACAAACATATCAAATCATTTAAAAAGAGAAAAGATTCTATAGGGGCCTATATAGTTTTGAAACATGTTGTTTAAGAAAATTATGTGCCAATAAAAGCAAAACTCACTTCAGTTAATGCCTTTTTGTCAGCTATTTCTTGAACTGCTAAAATACCAAACCTTGAAGAAAAAATAATAAAATCTGTTACTATTAAGATAACGGGATTCAAAGGGACGACTCGAAATATCATCCAAAATATTAAAAACCAGCTTAACAAAGAAAGATATTTAAATGAAAAGTTAGTTTATAGGGCCTATAGTTAATTTAATCATTGTTGAATTTGAGACTAATTAGACTTAAAATTGCTTATTATTAAAAGATCTAATGAATTACTACAAACAACTGACTTGTAACCTCAGTGATGAACAAATTTAGCGAGCTTACCCATTTTCCAGTATTGTCATGCACACAACATCTTTCACGCCAGGGTTACTTGCTTTCTCCGATGAAAATTTTTCTAAATTCCAAGAAGATAGCCTGAAAACATTTCTGTTGTTGTGTTTTAATGCCACCGCTTCAACACTAGGCCTATCTGGCACCTTGGCCAAAGGACCTAAAATTTCCAACAAATTCTCCAATGAAGATGTAGATCTTCTGATGTAATCCTCTGTTTTCTCTTTCACTGCTGCTTTGTTAGTCACACCATTAGTCGCAGGTTCAGCTGCTGTGGAAGTTTCCTGCTTGACTTCAAGCGTTAAAAATGACCGAATTACATCCAAATTGTTTGGCGCAATGCCTTTTATTTTCAAGAGGTCTTCAATGGACTTAAACAGGCCATGTTTTTCTCTGTATGCTACAATATTTTTAGCCATTGTCATGTCAATTCCTTTGACTTTTATAAGCGAAAAAACATTTGCAGAATTGACACTAACAATTAACTTAGACCCAGTTGTTCCATTTTGCTGTAAGGTTGTATTTCCGTTAACAGATTTCGGTTCAGGATCTGCTGTTGATGAAACGTATATGTCACCACGAATATGTGACAACTTTGCAGCTCCCACCCCTGAAGCCAAAGCCACATCCTCGATACATTTAAATCCACCAATATGATTTCTGTAGTCAATGATATTCCTGGCTGTGGCTCTGGATATGCCAGGAAGAGTCATCAGTTCCTCCTCAGTGGCCGAGTTGATGTTAACCAGGCTGTTCTCTATTTTTCTGTTAGGGTCATCAATAACTGATAAGTTAAAGGTTTCGCTAAGATTCCGGCTATGACCCTTCTTTTTCGGCGTGCTTGTTGTTGTGCTGATGTCCACGTCATTGTTTATGTGATGCGGAATGCAGCAGCTGTTCATTCCTCCCATTTTAAAATCTTAGTAGAGCAGTACTTGACTAATGGGTGTAATGCTAATGGTAGATGACAAGCTTTTCAATCTGGAAATGAAAACAAAATAGAGTTTAATAGAGGTAATATGGCTATATTAACTTAGAGGATATGCGCAGCTTAATAGACTCTGATATTATAGCCTAATAGTTAACAATTGTTAACATACAATAACAATAATTTAATTATGCCTACATGATTAAAAAAGTGAATAAACTTAAAACTATGAAAGACTAAGAAAGTTAGTCTAGCGACTGGTCTAATAGTAATAAATCAAAGTGTAGTAAAGTGTATTACATGGTAAATACTGAGAATACTAAATAGTAGTAAACAGTAATAGGCTATTACTTACTTAAAAGTAGATCTAGACTCTAGAAGAGATCTAGACTAGTCTAGATCAATTATTCGAGAAATCTAGATCCTAGAATCAGGACCTCTTTAAAAAAAAAAAAATAAAGAAGCTTGTAAAACTAAAAAGTAAAAGAAAATAAATTAAATATTAAATTAAAGTTCATTTCACTTTCACTTTTTTTTTTTATAGTCCTACATGATCAAACAGGTATTTTGTGTGAGTCCCGAATAGGGCTGACATTATTTTACGTAGACCTAGATAAATCTAGGATAGTAGAATTTATTTACTAAAAATAGTTTAACAAAATCAAGTCAAAGGAAGGGAGGAAGGCAATGGGTAGACCCAGTCACTACTGTAATAGTTATAATTAGCCAACTCCTACGTTTTTTAAAAGAGACCAAGGGCGCATAACTTTAAAATTCTTTTTAGTCGTCCGGTGTAGACTTATTTAAACAGAACACGAAAATTTAACATGAATTAATGTAAATGTGACAGTAACAATGCAAAAATCTGTCTTGATGTCAGCTATTTAGGCCTTGACTAGTTGTTGTTATGTTATGTATGACACGTTAAAATCTTCTCTCTTGAACTTCGTAGTTTTTAAAATGCTTTTAGAGCTGGTGTGTGCGTGTGTGAGCGGGGTTGGGGGGGGGGGGGGGGGTAATGTGTACATTTCCTTGTTACCGTTTAGCGATAGGGCAATACCTCGATTTTTGAGGAAATTGTTTGATTAAGTGATAATATTAGCTTATCATAGGAAATTATTAGATTATAAGGACAAAGTTTAGCGTAGAACTGTTGGACTGTTAGGGTTCTTCTTGTTCCCTTTGGCTGACCAGGGAGCATTTTGAAGTCTCTGGCAGTGGCAACGCGAGGCACGGGGGGGGGGGGGGGGGGAGGTGCGGACCGCAAATGGTGACACCATTTAGGGGGAGACACCATGGAAAAAAATTGCACAATATATTCAAGAAATATGCATTTTACCAATGCAGTTAATGAATAATTAGAGAAACTATGTTTAAATAACTGACTATAGATAAACATATTTACTACTAACTGTGCACATTTTACAACTGTCACCGGGAGGGGGAGGGGGTGACACCAAGTGCAAAATTTACATAGACAAAAAGGCTTTGTTGAGTATTTTGAATAACTGATAAGTCAATCAACCACCGGAGGGGGGAAAGGGGGGGGGGGGGGTAAACAAAAAAAATCTAATAATTTACGATGAAAACGGTGAGGGTGAAACCATCAGGTGCCGCACCGGGTGACACCCGACCTAGCGATGCCACTAGTCTCTGGTAGGATTTGGAGAAAAGTCTTATTAATCAGTTATATTTTAATCTAGATACTTTAAAAGAAGAAACTACATTGAAACAAAAGCTATATGTATAATGCATCTGTTCACTTTAGTCTCTTATTTTCTTAGTAACATGTTAGTTTTTTTTTAAATCGCAAGGAGCTAACCGATTTATTAGGGGTCGTCCACAAAAGACGCCACGCAAATTCAGCCGTTTTCTTCAACCCACGACTATCGTTAAACTTCATCACGAAAAACCAGACATCTGTGTTTCTTCTAGGTCAGGGGTCGGCAACCTGCGGCTCGCGAGCCGCATGCGGCTCTTTTGATATCAAGATGCGGCTCTCCAGCTCCTTGAACAATTACTAATAATACTAATAAAAAAATAAAATATTTGAAATTAAAAAAATGTTAGTGGCTCTTTAAAACCAGGGAAATTTTGAAAATTGTCACTTTTGGCTCTTCCGCCTCAAAAGGTTGCCGACCCCTGTTCTAGGTAGTTTTCTCGGGATAAGGTGGCACTTGAAATTTTCGGGGGGGGGGGGGGGGCGGACACTGTTAAAAGTATATATTTTCTATATAAATTTCATTTCGTTCGGGGGGGGGGGGGTAGACTTTCTTGGGGGGGGGGGGGTCCGCCCCCCGAAGAGATGCCTTGAAGAAACTCTGATGGCTATATTAATGGCCGAGCAAGTAAATGAATTGTAGTTGTTTTTTTTTTTTTCGTTGATTTTAACTATACTTGTCCATACATTTCCACCTCCAAAAGCATAATAAAAAACACAATTTAGCAAGTTTAGCATGGATGTTTCGTTTCGAGGTGGGGTGAATCCTAACACAATATATAATGTACATCACTCCGGCAGTGCCTCCCGTAGCAAGTTCAACGCACCGACCCAATAGAAACAAATAATAATTAAAGGGGGGAAAAGGCGGCATGGCATTGCACTGATCACACTATCCTTCCATATGCCGAGGTTTTAGCACAGCAAATGTGATATTACCTCTACTTCATTTTTCCCAAAGACACTTTGATCTGAATGGGTACTTTATTTTTTTGCATTGAGAGTATTTTTTAATTAAAATTTGTTTTTAAAAATGCCGATACAACCAGTGGCGGAACTAGAAAAAAAGGGCCACCCCGCAAAAACAATTTCTGGGCCCCCAGAATATATATATATATATATATATATATATATATATATATATATATATATATATATATATATATATATATATATATATATATATATATATATATATATATATATATACAAACACAGATTATGAACATAGGATACTCATTTTTGGCTTGATCGGGTTTCGAAAAAAATGCATTGTTTTTGGGTGTTTTTTTCCAATTAAAACAAATTACAACTTTTTTTTTTTTAATACAACTTACAACAATATGTGCGTGAGTGCATTAGTCTGTTTTGAAAATCTGTTATATTTTAAGTTTCCTGACAAATTAAAAACATTAAGCCAGTCAAAAAAATATAAATTGTGAAAGCTTTGTATGTGTAATGGTTTCTCGTGTTATGTTTATTTTATGTTTTTTTGGTATTTATGTTATTAAGTTTAAATACATTTCTTTTATATACTATGTCATTCTTTAGTATGTATTTTTTTATATAATAAACAAGAGAAGTAATTACTTTTTAATTTGTTCAGTACAAATCTATTAAAAGGAGCTTATAAGCACCCCTATTTAAATATTTAAAAAAAGGGAAATAATTCATGGAAGTGTTTTGAACGTTAGCCTATCTGTCACACTGTATTTTGTGGTTTAAAACAAAGAGAAAAAGAATTAACAAGAGCGTGGTATGGTGTCTATAGAATAAAGATAATCTAGCCGCAGCTACAGTATTCATTTACAAAACATCCATCAAGTCAAAAATGCAAGAACATTAAATTGTATTAACTAAAAAAATTGATTATGGTCGGCTGTGGGCCCCTAAATGGCGTGGCCCCCCCCCCCCCCCCCCGCATTGCGGGGTCTGGCGGCACTGTAGTTCCGCCCCTGGATACAACATGTTGTATGTAATCAGTTAAAAGAGCCATATTATTATAGATTAATTAAAATCATAATTGCGAAAAAGCTCCTTTTTATTTCAATGACGAAAGAGTTGCACCCAGCTTCAGCTCCGAAGCAACGGATCATCCAACACTACCCTACCCAGTGGCGTAGCGAGGTCGGGTGTCACCCGGTGCGGCACTTAATGGTGTCACCCCCCAGAGGCGTAGCTACCCTTCCCGGGGACAAACTTTCACCCCCCCTCGCTACGCCCCTGACCCTACCCACCCAATCGCGTTCCTTCATTAAAGTTGATCATTGTCTTGTATTAACATTTTGTATGTATTAGTATTGGATACATACAAGGTAAAACTACAAGCCCATTAACAATGGACACCAAAGAGTTTCTTTCCACCCCCCCCCCCCTCCCAGCACGTTTACACCCCCACCCCGAATTTATTTAGAAAATATATGTTTACTTTACCAGTGTAGTCACCCCACCCCCGAAAACGTACCCCACAACCTCCCCCACCCTCATCCCATGAAAGTTTTAAGTGCCACCCCCTCCCCCCTTTTCATCGCATGTTGCATCAAACATTTCAAGTAATTTCAAGTCATCAATTTTCATAGCGTCTTTATCTTGAGCCAATTAACAGAAACATAATTAGGTAGCTTATATGCATCGACAAAAGTAAAAAGAAATTAACAACTAAACTTTTAATACTAATAGAATCTACTACCCAATAGAATCTACTACCCAATAGAATCTACTACCCTCGCCACACTGCTCATCTAAAAATTGAAATTACAAGCAGGAAATACAGGAAGTAGTGAGACAACATAAAAAAAAAACCGAACGTAGAATTATTCCGAAATATTTAGACGAAAATGTGAATGTTTACTGTTTACTTGCATGATCAGATAAAATAAAACA